>NC_133651.1:311551919-311851919 GCF_009905375.1 Apium graveolens
TGCAAGGCTTAACTCTGTTTGCCATTTGGTTACTGTGTCTTGTTTTTTATCGTCTCTTAGCAGTACTGGGCCTTCCTTAGTTCCTTGTACAATTAAATAAATACTATATTATTCGAATACTTAAGACATTAATCTAATCTCAAACTGATTTTATGTGCTATACAAGTCTTTGACTATTGATCTTTTACATTCTAACATTTATTCCCTATGTGCTATTCAAAAGTTACAGTTGTAAATTGAAGTAAAAAATTTAATAAAAATCAAAACATGGATAAAAATGGGGAATGAGATGTAGGAAATTATTAGTTATCTAGTATCACTGCAGTATAGTGCACAGAGAGGATTACACGGCGCTTTTTTAGGTAGACTTCTAATCTTTTAACTTCGCAGGATATTATTATACAGTATACTATGGAAGATGATTATAGTAGCTGGATAGAATTTCCAAAATCTAGTAAAGAATATGTACGAGGGATAAAGGCGAGTTTATGGAAAATTCATTTCCAATTCATGCTAAAGGAGAAGAAATGAAGTGCCCCTGCAAAGTATGTGTCAACCGTTATTGGCACACTCAAACAGTTATCTATGATCATCTCATATGTAGTGGCCCTTCTCCACTACATATGAAATGGATTTGTGAGGTAATTAAGAAACTACGAGGGAGTGGTGTGATAATAGAAACGTGGATGCACATGAAGATGTCAACGATACTGATCTCCATGAGACTGAATTTGTTTGTGGACTTCAAACTCATGTTGATGAAATGAGTTGGTGCAGAGATGATATCCCTACAACAAGAGTTCCCATTCCCGATAAATGAAGCAACCAAACTGCTAAACATTTATAAGTTTAAAATTAATCACAGCAGTGAACTTCATTTTGTATTTTCTCTGTGTTTGGACTACTTAGATGTAATTGAATATCTTAATTTATTTCTTCCATGAATTCTTCAATGAAATCCATCTTTGTAGTTTAAATTTTTTGTCGTCGTCGTCTGATTTGTAGTTTATATTTATTGTCTTGGTAAGTTCAGCATGCCCTTGTTATATTTCGTAGTGTTGGGATTAAATCTCCTTACTGTAATTTAGTTGATTCAGTAGATGCATATGATAACTATTTTTCTTATTTTTATAATTTTGTATGTTAGCTGCAAATATCCTACACGTGTAATAAAAACAAATATAGGATATGAAGTAGATGCTTAATAACTTTTTGTGATCGAAATTGTGTTTGTTGCATTTGTGTCGGGTGCCAATTCATGAATATTTTGTTGTTTATTATTTGATCTAATATGTGTTTACCAATTAGTTCGAGATATGTGTTTATGGCATACTAGGATTTGGAAAAGATACATTTGAAATATTTTTGTTTAATGGTCAGCCATTGACATCTCTTTGAACTCTGTGCAGGATGGCAGAAAAACACGTTAATATTGGATTGTACCATGGTGGGGAGTTTCAGAGGACAAGTTACTCTGGTGGAGATTGCTTGACTATTTATAATGTAGATGCTGATATGTGGGCTTATAATGATCTGATGGAGGAGGTGAAGGATCTCCTTAAACTCAATGAAATCGGAGGAGTCTATGCAAAAGAAGGAAAACATGGTGGTTGGAAGCTGCTGAGGACTGGCCTGGACATCATTCAAGAGATAGAAAAGTGCAACGATGGCGAATAGGTCAAGCTTTATGTAGACACAGTTGTTGACCCTGAAATTGAGCCGTTGTGTAAGATGCAGCCACACGTGATTGTCAGGCCGAGGAAAAGCCTGTTTGAAGGTATGCCTATTGCTGATAAATAATTAGGTCCCCATTAAGTACACATCTCTATCTATTTCTGTATCTCTTTATATATGCATAATGGGACTTGGATGTCCATATTAGTTGAAGATAATTCTTTGACTTGGATTTTTTTCTTGCATAAATACAGTTTCACCGAAGAAAATACAAAAGCGGAAATATATTACCACACATGAACTCCAGCAGAAGCAGAACCCAAGGAAGATTATTAAGAACACACCTGAGCCCAGTTAGAGGTATGCGTTACGATCATCGCCAGCTCTGTTGCCTACTCAGCAAGATGCAACTGCTGGGCAAGGAAACGATAAAGGGTCTGCTAGAAGGAAACTGCAGTTACAAGATGATATTATTCTGGATAAAGAGGTATTTTTTTAATTTTCCTTCTTAAAAACATAAGTTATAATGATTATTGTTGTGTTATGTCAATTTAATCACTGACCTTGTCTTCATAAATTATTGTAGTTGCCCCCACCACCACTGACCGAAATCAAAAGAAAAAGACCCCGTACTTTGTAAAATAATGAGAAAATGAAAGATCAGCTACAAGGTGATGCACGCCAAGTAAGATGTCCCCTTGAACTTGCTATACCTGACATCGAGGTATCCTTATCAATGTTCCTCTTTTTTTTCTTCTAACCTGGACTGTAACACTTGTAATATTCACTTAAACACTCCTTCCAAATTTTTAGAAAGAAAGTATAATGCATAGTTGAGCTACAATAATAATAGTGCTGATTTATAATTATTGCAGGTGCCCCCCCCCACCGCTACCAGCATGTGAGCAAGAAAGACTTAATCGAATGAAGGAAAATGATAGAAGGTTGGAAGAACTTGGGATCAAAAAATTAGTGATTGATTTGAGAGCTCGATCAGCAACAGTTATTGAGAAATCCAAAGAAAAAGACAAAGCCTCTCCGGATGATGATGATTATAATCCGGAAAGTGAGGACGAACATGATAGTGATGATTCATCTGAGGTATGGATTTCTTTTACAGTCTTCATTACTTTGGCCTTCCTTCCTTGTTTCTCAAGAGTGTAAATTGTGTTTTTTATTACTTTAAGACCTGATATTTTGTTTATCACTATATCAAGTTTCCTATATATGTTGTTTTTATTTTATACTCCTTATTGCTTTGGCCTCACATTATATTTGCAATCCTAATAATTGTAGAGAACGAAGAATGGGAAGAAAAAGAACCATGTCCCCCTTGGACCAAGAACTCGTTCGCGAGCTAATGTCACCGCTGCAACAGAGAATGAACCATCGCAAGCTGGTAAAACATCTCACAAGGAAATGACAAGTAAATCTAAGCTCTTGAAACCAACATGTAGTAAAATCTTAAAATCCGCGAGCAATTCAGAATCACGTGGGTCTGTATCTGCTTATTTAGCAATGCGGGAACGTCAAAAGCAGGGCATTCTTCTGCCAACAACTGAGAATGTGCACGATTCTAATTCGGAAAATGTTGTTGAGGAAGAAACTGAAGCAGGTACTTTTACTTTCTAAATATAACTACGCATGAATTATGCACACTAATTATTTATTGATGGAGAGGCAATAAGAATTTAATTAATTATTAAATTCGCAGTCACCTTTTTTGTGTGTGCATGTACTATAAAGTACCAAAGCCCAAAAAATGGAGAGGAAGGACAAAACTGCTAACTGTTCACGCAAGGACACGTGATGAAAGACCGGTGATTTTTTTGAACAAACAAAATGTACCTGTTTCAAGAGACGGAAAAGTTACGAGAGAGCTGAGTAATTTTCTCGGAACAGTTGCAAAGGACAATGTCTCTCTTACTTATGTCAACTGGCGCCTGGTTCCTGAACAATTGAAGAAGAAAATGTGGGACTATACTCGGGTAAATTCTATTACCTAAACCTCAGTTTCATTTATTTTTCAATTAACCCCTTCATTTTATTGATCTTGAGTTTATTATATATTAGGACCATTATATTATTCCGAATGAAGCTCAGTCCTGGGTTTATGAGACAATTAATAGATGTTGGAGGACTTACAAGTCTCGGATGAAGGCAAAGCTTTACACACAGCATGCCACTGATGATGAAAGGCTTGAACATAGGCCCAAGGAGATTCCGCTCGAGGATTTTAAATTGCTGATAAAGTATTGGGGCGATGAGTCGGTGAAGGTGCCTTCGTGCTTCTTTTTAATATGATTTTAATGATTTTAAAGATTCTCAAACTGGATTGTGCAATTTTTTTTAATAGGAATTAGCACATGATAACAAAGTAATCCGCGCTTCGGTAACTGACCCACACAATCAGGGTGCCAACAGTAGTGTAGAAGTTGGAGAGAAGTTGGTATGATTCCTAAATTAACTAGTACATTTATGAATATTTCCCCTTTTATTTTGATATTATAATTACGGCCCCATGGTTAAGTTAAATTGGATTAAATTTTGATTATAGGATAAATTTATAATTTAATTAGATGGGGACATGTTCTTAAATCCAATTTTAAAATGGGACATGTTAGAACCCCCCCCCCTTTTTTAAATAATGTATATGTCCTTGTCGATATCATCATTATAACTAGCAATTATTTAGTTGTCTGATTAGTTATGATATTCAGATTATTACAAACCAATCCGTATTTATATAACTTTAAATAATTCACTGTGAACAACCCGAAAAAACTAATAAAATAGATCTCGCAGACACAATAATTTAGTTGTTCATGTCAAGTGCCATCAAACATTTTTGTGCTTTAATTCTTCAGAAATCAGATGCATATCTATTTTTTGCTGGTATTTGCTTGAATTTAGATATTCAATTTCAGAACTGCATTAATATTGCCTTCATTGACTTCCCGTACACACTTGGATTGTGTCTACTAAATAGTAATGACTACCTAGTTGTTTGTTCATAAATCCTTTGATTGAATGTTAGTGCTTAGGCATTTTTTAAATAGTTGATGTGCAATTTTTCTTAAGTAAATCAATAGTTATGTGGTAACTTTGAGCTAGATAACCTTGTCTTTTTCTTTTGTGCTCTATAATAGAAAAAGACTGATTCTAATCTCGCCTCGCCATCACAAGCTGAAATTTATTTGGAATCTCAAGAACAAGATGGCCGAACAAACAAGACTACGGCTGCTCCGCAAAAAAGAAACGTAAGGACTTTACTTTTTTTATGGAGGTTAAATGCTGCACGGTAGTTCAATTTGTCTATTTCTTTAAAATTAAGAGATAAAAAATGCTTTGCCAAGTATGTTTTGTTGGTTTAATTTATTTGGTAAAACAAATAACATAAGAGACTTAGCGGAAATAAAAGGCTGTTAAGTATTAGTATAGGCCACCTTAATGCAAACCTTGTTAGTAGTTGTGTAGTTGTGTAGCATAATTCTATGGTAAAATTGATTAATATTTAACAACATTTTTCTTGTAGAGAAAGAACAAGAAAGCGATGGAATCAGATTCGGCTCCTGCAGACACTTATTTGGAAGATTTGACTGCAAAGATCAGGGGAGAACTTGAGGCTGAACTGGAAGAAAAGGTTTCCAAGAAAGTGCAGGATAACTTGTCAGTTATTCTCAAAAAGATCGCAGCAGCTAATCCAGGCTTGAATCTGGACATTGGAGAAGTTGATGCTAATATTTCAAGCGAGGATGATGAAAATGGTACACCAATGACTATCGGGACTGCTGGGACTTCCAAGACTGCCCGAACTTCTTCTTAGATATTTCTCTTTACAAGCATTAGCTTGAGTTAATAGTATGGAAAGTTATGTTATTTAGACTTTTGAATTATTGGTTTATAACTTTTCGTACTCACTGTAATTGGTGGTGGATGGTGTTTATTTGGTTTGGTTGGAGTTGGAATTTGGGGATTGTTTGGTGTTCTTGTTAGTATGATTTTGGTGGAGTGATGTAGTGAATCGTACTATAATTTTGGCGAAGTGGTTATTATGTTGGCGGAGTTGGTGTTCTGAATGCTGTAAGACTAGTTTGTTGGGGAAATATGTTTTGGTATAGTTGAATTGTTATTTTGTTAATGGCAGTAATGTGTTTATCAAAACTACATTTCAAAATGTTATCTATTAGTGTTACAATAGCTATATTTATCACTGTTATAAAATCTAAATTTGTGTTTCTTTTGCCAAAATACAGTGTTACATTAGATTTGTTTACAGTTACGTCAGTAATAAAAGTGGGCCCACATGTGGGTCCCACATGGCAGTGGGACCCACTTGATTATGTTACAATGGGCCCCACTTGATGACGTGGCAGTGGGCCACACTTGATGACGTGGCAGTGGGCCCCTTGATGATATGGCAGCGGGCCCCATATGATGATGTGGCAGTGGTACCACTGATTAGCCAATCTATGTGGCAGTCCACGTGGCAGTCCATGTGGCATTGCTCGCCACGTGTCAGTGGGTCCCTCTATATGACGTGGCTGCCTACGTGGCAATCCAGTCAGGTGGGTCCCACATGATTTTTTCAAATGCTAAGGTAACACTGAATTGCCGTTACGTTTGATTTATCTACTGTTACTCTATCTCCCTAAGGTAATGTTTTTATTTGTGTTACGGTTGATAATCAAAACATTACATTAGATAGCAATGGCAACATTTACGGATGAAATGGTTATTTGGTGTTACAATAGGCCTATTGCAACATAAAACGGGCCTAAGGTGACGTAAAATGAGTGTCTTATTAGCCCATCTATGGCGTAGTGTGTGTCTGTTGTCCAAAATTGAAGAAGATGCATGGTTGTGGCACTCGAGATTGGGGCAAGTAAATTTTCAAGCTCTTGACCTGATGATGAAGAAAGGTATGGTGACTGGTATGCCAAAATTTAATCATCCAAAAGGGGTTTGCAGTGGGTGCTTGATGGCAAAACAAACGAATAAATCAGTCCCAACTCGAGCCAGATTCATTGCAACAAAAAACTAGAGTTAATCCACGGGACATTTGTGGACCTATTTCACCAACTACTCAAGTAGGTAATCATTATTTCTTCTTACTGGTAGACGATTTTACTAGAGTTATGTGGGTTTATATGCTTAACAGTAAATATGAAGCATTTGGAGTATTCAAGAAATTTCGTGCATTGGTTGACAATGGTCGAAATGAAAGGATAAAGATTTTCAGGATAGTCTGAGGAGAAGGATTTACGTCAAATGAGTTAAGGTCTTATTGTGAGGAAAATGGAATCACAAGACATCTTACCACTCCGTACACGCCCCAACAAAATGGCGTGGTTGAATGGAGGAATATGACAGTTGTTGAGATGACAAGAAGCTACTTAAAACAAATGAAACTCCCATATATGTTGTGGGCAGAGGCTATACATCACTCGGTGTATATTCTTAATAGGTTGCCTACAAGATCTCTACAGACCATACACCATTTGAAGCTTGGACAAGATTAAAGCCTGACATTGGACATGTAAGAGTCTTCGGATGTGTAGCTCATATGAAGACCCCAGAAGATCAAGTGAAAAAGTTGGATGATCGAAGCATTCAGGTGATTAATTTAGGCAAGGAATCTGGAACTAAAGGATATAGACTATAGATTCCCAATAACAAGCAATTGTATGTTAGCAAAGATGTTGTATTCGATGAAACAAATTGCTGGAACTGGGATGTAGAGGAAGGAAACGTGACAAATCAGTTGGACATATTTGTTGTGTTTCACACTATCTCTACGGAGATAGGCGAACAAATTTTTTATGAAGGCGATATGAATGATTTAGAGATGTCAACTCCCATGTCACAAACAAGAAGTGAAAGTGTAGATGCTGATATATACGGTGACAGTACCACGTCCAAAAGGTTCAGGCCTCTTATTGACATTTACAATGAAACAGAAGAAATATAAATTGAAGATGAGTTAATGTTGATAGGTATAGACGAGCCAAACTCCTTCAAAATTGCAGAAAAGGATCCATCTTGGAAATAGGCCATGAAATCAGAAATGGAGTCAATAGAATAAAATAGAACTTGGAAACTTACCGCATTGCCACCTGAACGTAAAGTGATAGGTCTGAAATGGGTTTACAAGCTCAAGAGAGATGTAAAAGGAAACATAGTCAAGCATAAAGCTCGACTAGTTGCAAAGGGGTATGTTCAAGAACAGGGAGTAGACTTCGATGAAGTTTATGCCCCTATCACCAGACTTGAGACTATGAGCCTACTGTTGGCGTTAGCATCAAAAAAATCATGGGAAGTCCATCATTTAGACGTAAAAATGGCATTTCCGAATTGTGACATAAAAGAGGAGGTGTAAGTGATGCAACCAGAGGGCTTTGTAAAAGAGGGGCATGAGAATATGGTATACAGACTACTTAAAGCATTGTACGGTTTAAAATAGGCTCCTCGAGCCTGGTATTCCAAGTTAAGTGGTTGTCTTGAAAGCCTTGGTTTCGTGAAATGCCTGTACGAACCTGCTGTTTACACTAAACGCATGGGAGGAGAATCTCTGGTAAATGATCTAGTTAAGTGGGTGTGTATGTAAATGATCTATTAGATGTGATCATCAGTCAAAAAATACACCAGTAAATGATCTATTGGTTACAAGAATTGTTATGGAGATTTTCAATAATTTTAAGGAACAAATGAACAGCAAGTTTGATATGAGTGACATGGGAAAGTTATCGTATTATTTGGGAATTGAGGTGAAGCAAGAGGCGAATTATATTGAACTTAAACTAGCTGCATATGCTCGTAAAGTGTTGGAGAAAGTAGGCATACCTGATTGCAACCCTTCGAACCCAATGGATCCTAAAGTACAGATTACAAAAGATGAAGGAGGTATCCCAGTGAACCCAACATAGTTTAAAAGTATGATAGGTGGGTTGAGGTATCTTGTTCACACAAGGCCTGATGTGGCTTTTGTTGTAGGTATTATTAGCTGATTCATGGAACAACCAACTCAGTTACATCTAAATGCTGTAAAAAGGATATTGCGGTATTTTAAGGGAACGCTAGAGTATGGTCTTGTGTATGCAAATGACAGTGGTAATAATGTTCTTACTGGCTATTCGGACAGCGGCCACGTAGGTTATATCGAGGACAGGAAGAGCACCGGGGGAATGGTATTTTACCTAAATGAAAGTTTAATTAAGTGGGTATCTCAGAATTAATACGAAGCTGAGTTTACGGCAGCCACAGCTGCAGCCTGTCAAGCTATCTGGTTATGGAACGTTCTTAAACAAATCACAGGAGAAACGATTGAACCAGTTGTGATCTACATTGATAAGAAGTCTGCAATTGACTTATCTAAGAATACAACATTTTATGGTCGCAATAAGCACATCGATGTGCGTTACCATTTCATAAGAGAGTGTGTTGAACGGGGTGAGATCATGGTTAAACACGTGGATGGCGAAAATCAAAGAGCTGATTCAGTGACTAAGGTGATGTTTGCAGTTAAATTTGATCGAATGAGAAGACTGTTGGGGATGAAAAATCTTAACAGACAAGTTTTAGATTATGGGGGAGAATGTTTGATATAATCTGAAACCTGTTTAGTGTCGTTTGCAGCTGTTGAATTGGTCATAATAATAGCGTGTGTTTAGGAGTTTTTTTAATAAATCAGTCATGGAGACTTTGTAGGGTGAAGTAGTTAGTCCATGAACTTATTCCTAGTTTCTAGCCATTATTTTTGCTTGTAAGTTCTTTTAGCACGTTGTAAACATTATTCAGTAATATGAAATAAACTCTGATTCTGGGAATTAATCTCAGTTAATATATATACATTTGTTTCTAATATTGACTATCTTGGGTGATTTCCTAATTTGAGTGAAAAAGGTGTCCATCGAGTGCCAAGTGAATTTGCCACAACTTTAGGCACTCTTTTGGGAGCGTCTAAATGGAAAAATCAAATACTTGTAATTAAAGTCTATATTAATCATATCTATTATATAATATCCAGATAGTTTTTTAAATATATGTTTGGGGACCATCTACTAAATCTTATATAGGGTGCAGGTCAACGATTCGACTTAAAAGAGTGTCAAATACGACATATATGAAGTAGATTTTTTTAATTATTATTTATGATATGTTGAACATGATTGGCACCTCTCAAGGTGCCTATATTGTAGATGCACTTACTGTAGCTATATATTCTTAATGAAGGTGACAATTTATGTGTATGTAGTTAAATATGAGCCTCAAATGATATGGACTTTATGTCTGATGTTAGTTGACCTTGTTAGTTGACTCATTCTTTTTTATGATTACTCATGGGGATTTGTTGATGTAATTTTCAATCAGGAGGAGTATGATACCCATGATCCACAAGGGCAGTCTGCAACGGAGCTACCGTCTCCTTAATGAGCTACAGTCTTAATGAGCTACCTGCTCATGGCGTTATCCTTGCTCTTTTGATGTCTGGTGTTTTTGTTGCATTTAACCGAGGTAATCTTTTTTCTTAAATGATCATCAAGAGATACATGTTAAAAAAGACCTATTCATTTTAAACTTTTTATGCATGGCATGGCTTCAGAAACCAATTAAAGGATATGCATTCTGAATTTGAGTTCAGAAGAATATATTGGGAGAATATTTTACAAAAAATTCAATGATTCGGTCATCACTGCCTCGGCTTTCAAATCAGATAATTACATCTCCTTGAAATGCAGGACCACAAGAACTGAGTGCGGATGACATGGCACACGTGGGCACACGTGGTGACACGTGTACAAAGTGACCCCACATATTGGTTCAAGGAAAAGAAACATAACCCACCAGCTTGGTGGTCGGTTATGATTGTTAAACACGACCATATATCATAACCAACCAGTCTTAAACCGACCACTACACTTCGTCGGTTTTAAGTCTTTAATCGACTATTTTTTCTTAAAACCATCCATTAAAGTCGGTCGATTTTGTCCTGTTTTCCTGTAGTGTATATTACTTGTACTCTCAGAAGTTTCCATGTATTTTTAGTTTTTTACTTCCTCATTAATTTGTTTACTCATGCAATCCCATCAAATGGTGTCAGATACATTCAAAATGGTCATCCAGATGCTGGCTTCCTTGTTTTTGAATCAAAGTTACTGAAATGGTGCAATTCTCTCCAGATTGATAATGTAAATGCTAAAGCAGTCAGTTTTTCTGCCCAACATAGGAAAGAATACAACTTATTTTTGTTTATTCTTAAATAAGGAAAAATAAGACTATAATTCTTCACATATAATGATCCTTAATTCTGATATGACTTTTTTTTATTTCCCTTATCAAGATCAGCATCTACAAGGTCTTTGAACTGAGAACCTACAGCATGTTGTACTCCATTTGTGGTACAGAGCAAGGCATAAAGACCAGGTAAGGTTTTATTATGAGTAACTAGCTATATTATTAAAGATAGATGATAATCCCTCACAATATTTATTTAAATTTATTTAAATTAACTATAATACAATTGTTGTATCATTTTTTTAATAATTACAACATCATGAATTATTTACATTATATCATTATCTAATATTAAAAAGTCAAATAAAAACTTCAAAAATAAAAAAAATTAAAATTATTGTATTTGTGCCCTAGGTACGGTTACAATAAAATATTTACAATTAAAACAACATTCCAACAATTATATTATTTTATCGTAAACAGTTTGAACTCGACACCTTAAAAGTTCGGTCTGGCTCAGCTCGTTATGAGCTCGATCTCGAACTCGAACAACAAAAATGTTTGTTAAACTTTTCGAGCCTAACTGCACTACAAAAATAATTATAAAAATATAATAATTATACAATAAATTTGAATAAATGTGATTCTACTACATAACCATTTTAAACTATTTCATATATATGATACATATATGTGTAAGCTTAATTATGTTCTTTCTTCACATTCATCGCCTAACACCACAAACTGCCCCAAAACGTCATTCATAATCATCATTTTTCAGGAGTTCCAAAAAAGTCATCATTATTTTATATATACACCATATATGTCTTATATTCGTCAAGGGCATAAATATACCATTATTATTATTTAATGATCTGGTTTCATCATTATAGTATGATAAAATAGCCTCTTAACAGAACTACTTATATTCATATTTGAATGCCATTATCGATTTTGTTTCAAAAATTTGGTGATTTGCATTCAAAATTTAGTGATTTGCATATAAAATTTTGTAATTTGAATAAAAAAATTTGTGATTGACATTTATTTTAATGAATCAACAACTTGTGATGTCGTATAGTTTAATTAAATTTGGTAATTTTCGTGGCGGTGGGTGGCAATAATGGTGGTTTAATAATGGTGAAAAGGGTGGTGACGGTAGCATGCTGACGCATGGGTAGGTGGGGTCGACCTTAATATCTTTGATAGTATTCATAGTTGTGGTGGATGGTCATTTTCTATGTTTAATTTTTTGGTGATTGATTTTAATTTTAGTGATTTTTAGTAAGTTATTTGTTCTGATTTTAATTTGGGGTGTCACTAAGTAACCCCTAAATAAATATCATTTCACATTTTTTTAAAAAAAATGAGCAAATATACAACGTCTCCGTACTTCAAATATATATCCCTTATATCCAAGTATACTAGGGTATACCTTGGTAAAACTGATAAAATGTCACACACAACTAAATGGAAATAAATTAAATTCAAATCACAAGTTAGGAATATGCAATTAAAATTAATTACCAAAATTAATCATGAAGGAAACAACTTGTACAATCAATAAAAACAATATTATACCCCAATAAGAAATAAAGGTTACTTATATGTCTCTAAAATATAAGATAGCGTGATCATATAAGATACACTATTGTTATTCAAGAGAAATTTGCTCCACCTACACGTTGTGCTAGGATAATGCGAATTCACTTCGAGGATAAAATATAAACAAGAAATCTGGCATGACCGAAAATCTTGAACGAAGGTCACACCTCAATTCGCACGGAAAATCATGTAGGCGTGTATATATAGGCCTAACAAATTGTATCGAGATTCGAAGAACCAGGTGGAAATTCATAAAACTAAGATATGAATTTATATTGAATATAGATTATACGATACTGATCCAAAATTCAATCTGATCCACAATCTAAAAATTATCAAACCCAAAAATTTAACAGAAAATAATCTGAAATAATATTATATCTAATTGTAATCAGAAATCGACCAAAATCAAATAATAAATTGTTTGAACAGAATATGACTCAAAGTATGAAATTGAATATGTATTTGTATCTGAAATTTAAAAATTGAATAAAATTGAATTTTAGTTTAGTTGTTATAATTTCAAAAAGTCATAACTTATATTTCATATTATTTAAACTATGTTTAAGTTAATAAATTATCTATTCATCATAAACTTTTGTATTTAAGATGATATTTTTGTATAAAAATAACTTAATCCGAATTTTTTCTGATAATTTTATTTCCGAATTAAACGCGAACTTAACCAAATTCAATATAATATGAACTTGATATAATTGTATGATAATTGAAAATTGATATGATCTGAAATCAATTTGATTATTTAAATCTTCATGTCTAAGTTTGTATATGTGAGAAAAAAACTAGAAAAACAGGTTATCTAGGTTTTTTCAGTGAAAATAATAGATTATGTGAATTGTCGTGTTTATGTTTGTAAATGGGCTAAAAAAAAAAGAAGAGGTTAGCTAGCTAGGTCTTTTTCACTGACATTCTCTATCTATCTTCGGGTATATATGTAGAGCCCTAATTCACTAGCTTTAGATTGCTTGTGTCTAAGACATCGACTCAAGCCCTTTAAAATGCATGACCTTGAACGTGTAACTCAAAGTCTTGATCTTTATTGAGACAATACACAAGTCATAGACACCATTCATTTATATAAAAATATAGTAATAAACTGAATGAAATTAATGAATTGTCCAGGTCCATGGTATTACCTTGGTTTAAATGTACTGCCCTACCCTAAGTATTCTCACCGTATCAAACAACTTGTTTAAAAACACCTTGGATGAACTTTATAACAGCACCTTGCAGTTGTCTAACACCTATTTTCACGAGATATTTCTTAGAATATAAATGTTTACTCTTTTTTGAATAATATTTTGTGGTAACTGCCATCAATAACATTTTGACACATCTTCTTGACAAACAGCCGGGGATTAATGATGTTGATTTATACCAATGCCACCAGAAGACATGCCCCTCGTAAGTTTCATTCAATAGAGGATGGATGTGTTCTTAAATTCTTCAGTTATCCCCTGCATCACACAAGAGTGAATTTTATTGAACTGTTCCATGAAAAGGTGATGCTCAAGCAGGAAAATGAGAATCTTCAAATTCTTGATGTATGTACTTATTTCCTTTATAATAATATGCATGTTCTCTTCTTTATTTCCCTTTGTAACTTATAATAGTTGAAATTTTTAATTACAGGTTCTGACCTCTGAGTTGATAGAGGTGTCATGAACTTATTCCTGACATTAAGGAACAAAACAATAGGTGTCATGAACTTATGTGGGGAGGTTATTTAAGGATCACCTTCTCGGGTCTCCTGGTAGAAACTTTAAGAACATTTTTGTCACAGCTAGCCAGGATATTATTATGTTTTTCTGCAAGGCTCATTTAGATGACCTATGGTTGGGACAAAATGGAAAACATCATTTTCAATACCTGATGCTAAATATTAATACACCACGTTCGCACGCGCACACGCTGCTGATTAATTCTTAACATATGAATTATATATATTGCATTTCATGTGTTTTTGTGCAGCTGGTTCAATAAAGATCAGAAGTATCTTGACCCGTAAATGCCTTGCCAAGGTCAATGCTCATAACACCAGTCTGATAAAAGAATGCAAGTGCAGTGGTCGAAGGTGCAACTTAAGCAAGCCAATCAAAGGTACTGAAATCAAGGGCACTCTTGAAGATGCACTAAAAGACATCACTTCTATCTTTTATAATGAACGCGGTGAGATATACACTGGTCAGTGGCTTGGCTTGGTCCATGTTTGGTCGAACTAAAGCAGCTCGATCTCATTGCTTTAAATACTACATAGCAAGATCTAGACATGTGCAACTTAAGGAGCTCTCATTAGCTTAAAGACTAGAATTTGTGTAATATATATTTACTTAATTACAAATACATCATGGTAAAATGTAATTGTTGCTAAAACTCAATTATCATGGGTAATATGATATTAGGCAGGTACTCGGTGTTTTGAACTTGCAGCAGCTTGGCATGTCAAATAGCCTAGTACTCTTACCGCCTAAAATCTTGAATCCACATGTTCTTATTAATATTCTAATGCTTATCAATATTTTCCCTACAAATTGAGGAAATTGAGGTAACTTAAAATTCCTTATATTCAAAATAAGTTATACTTTTAGATTTGCTCTATGTTAGGTTTGCTCTATTTCATATCCGCTAAACTAACTTCAAGTTCCATACCTTTTCTAGTTAAAAAGGTGTTACAAAACTCCACAGTGATCATTACAATTTAAGTAGCTATTTAATCTAAGAATATTAATTACTTACCAAAATCAACAACATAACCTCTAGATGCATATCAATAAACCAAACACATGTTTTAACTCACGAAGTGAAGTTCTACATAATTATAAAAGTTGAATAGTCTTTTGTGTAATTCACCTAAATACCATTTTTCTTCTTTTTCATTTTATATTATATCCACTACTAGAAAAAGTAGAATACACATCGCCTCACATCGGTTGCTTCGGGAGCCTATGTAAAATGTGTTTTCTACATCGGTTTTGGGCAACCGATGTCTTTTGTTGTTATGAACATGAGTATTTTAGTCCAACCCATGTTATATGTCTGTTTTAAAAAAATTAATCAACGCGCCTTCCCCGTTTCCCCCCTTAACCAAATAATCCATTCCCTCAATGTGTTTCCCCCCTTGTTTTTTGACTTAGTAAAATTCTCCCACCTTTTTTCACACACATCTTTCCCTCTTTTTTATTAAAAAAAATTAAAATTAAAATCAAAAACAAAAAAAAATTCTCTCATCTCTCATCTTTCATAAAAAAACTCTCATTCACCAAGAACATGTTGCTCATTGTGCTCTCATTTCCCTCTATGTGCTCTCATTTCTCCCAATGTGCTCTCATTTTCTCGTAGATTTGGGGTTTCTCTCATCAAGATTGCTATCATTTTCTCCTAGATTTGGGGATTTCATTGCATTAAGTCGAAGTCGGAGTTGGAGTTCAAACTCAGAGTTTAAGTTTGGAGTTCAAGTCGGAAATTGAAGCTAAGTTGGAGGTTAAAGCTTGAATTATGTAAGTTTTAAACCCTAATTTCAGAATTGGGGGTTTCAATTTAAAACCCTAATTTTTTAATTTTTAATTAGTTTAAGCATTTGCATCTGCTTGTTTGAGTTGCTTGTTACATATTCAATAGTATGGAAATGAGTTGCTTGTCATATAACAACCCCTAATTTTATTTTATTTTGTTTAAATGATAGGATTTTGTTTATATGAGTTGCTTGTCTTTTCTCTATTTTTTAGGAAATGTATGTTATTTTGAGTTAATTACTTGGATGATAGACGAAATCCGCTTTTTGTTCTATATATGTCATTACAGCATATAGTTTACATATAATTTTTATGTAAACATATATAAAATGATAAGAAGATGGTTCTTTGTAGAATTTATAGTATAATGTAAATATCTTTCATCTATTTATAGTATAATGTAACCATTAAAATGCTTGCCCTGTCTTGATTTTTGATTTCAAGATAATTAACTTTTATTTTTGTTCATACTTGGAATAAAAAATTTATAAAAGAACACTTCAGTACATATGGTGCTTATAAAGAAAATAATTACCTGGTAGAGAAGAAAGGGGTCGCCTGGGAGGAGTTAGAAAAGCAGAAGTGGTTTGTTTTGGAATGTACTTCATGACATGTATATATGTACTTTAATGAATTTATCAACCTCTAATGACTTTATGTTCAAACAAGTATAACTTGTAGGTTCTGATATATGATTCTAGCTTAGATTTACACGATTTATATTCTGAAAATAAATGAAACGACAGATTATTGCGTTATGATCGGATGAAATAGACAGAGGGAATATGAATATCTTTTAGCTTGAGAGATCGCATAATTAACAAGATAGTTGTAGGTAGGTCAGATCAAGAAATTACAAGGTGATGAGGTTGGAGCCTACAAATAACGAATTAAAAGAAAAAAATTATCTTCACCTACACTTGGAAATTAAGACAAGGGCTACTGAAGTTCCACTTAAAAGTCTAAGAAAAGTAAGTTGTTTATAGTTGTAATAAAACAACAAAGTAGCTAAAATAATACTTTTTTAGTACAAAGAATTAATAGAGGGAGTGGATAAGAAAAGATAGAGCAATTGAAAGGTGACTTTCATCTCATCATCCATTTATTACATAAGTACATACAGAACTTTTACACTAAAAGTTTTCATTCTTGTTTGAGAAATGATAGTTAGCATGTGCATAGTGTTTTCTTGGCCTATGGAAGGTAGTACTTTACGAGCATCGACATCGGGTAGTGGTTGATTCTGCTCATTACAAATTATATTAATTTGCTATGTTTATTGTCTAGTGCCGTGTTCTGCTTTGTTCTGTGTTTCGTTTCGTTTCATCATTTTAATCAATCAGTGTCGTGCTCTGCTTTGCCGATAATTATCCATAGTAATACATATATATTATTAATTGTACGTTGCTTGTTTTTTAAATATTTGATATGAAAATTAGGTAGGAAATCGGTTATCCTACGAATATGGAGAAAGACTTGATTTCAAAAAAGAGGGATTCATCGGAATATGAAGTCGGTGTTGAAAAGTTTTTGATTTATGCCGAATAAAATTGTAAAAATCCTAAAAAAATACATTTCTCCTGCTGTAAATGTGTTAATTTCAAGAAATTACCGGTCAAAGTAATAAGGGATCATCTAGCGAGAATAGTTTCAATCTTGGCTAATATTGATTGGATTTGGCACCGATCAAAAACTTGTAGGTCGTTTATTGGTTGCACACTGCCCCTCATTAAGAGGAGCATAATACAAATGCATTTAAATAAGCCTTTGAAGCTGCATCAGAAGTGGCTAGCAGGAAAACCATCATGACCGTTTTGACTTTTGATGGATATCTAGTTGACGGGATCCGATACTTCACAAATGAGCGAGATGATGCTGGGGTTGTTCAAAATAATGGAGTCTCTTTAGTTGCTAAAACTGTCCAAGTTTTGTAGAGAGTGATATGACATTTTCTGGGAGGATTGAAGATATATGAGAATTGGATTACCACTCATTTAAAGCCCCGTTGTTCTTGTGCAAATGGGAAGAATGTGAGATAGGCATCAAGGCTGATGAACTTGGATTCACACTTGTAGACCTTAGTCGACAAGGCCACAAGAATGACAAATATGTCTGTTGATCAAGTGAAAGAAGTTTTTTATGTCGAAGATCCCGTTGATTCTAACTGGTATACAATGATGATGATCTTGGAGACATAATTCTCGAATACCCTCCATTCTTCTCTAACATCCCCATAGCTGATTCTAGTGTTGATGATGTCGAAGAGTCTAATGTTGGCAATAAAAGCGAGGATGGCGAGGGAATATGGCTGAAGAAGCGATCCAAGGCTTAAAAATCATATTCACTTAATTTACAGTTTTGTTTAAAAATAGGCTTCTCAAAATTATATAATTTTAAGTGCTGTATTATAGAATTATGGATGTTATCGAAAAAACTTGGAGTATATTTATCAATTTTCTATTGTAGAAATATATGATATAATTACTTAGAGTTTTTTTTGCTAAGTGGTTTTTAAGTAGTTTTACGGTAATAAATATAAATTTTTATGATTATTTGATTAAATATATGATATAATTATTGATGTTGACTTGAGATTATCGATAAGTTTTTGTGATTTTTGATTGTAGATTGTTAAGTAGTTTTATGGGAATAAATATAAAACTGAATCTTTTTGTGTGCCTACAATATTGTCGTGTTTTTCATTGTTCATAGCATTATTCAATTTATATTAATTGTTTATATTCTGTATATTCATTGGTAATCTTATCTCTTATTCCTACTCTATTTGGTTAATGCAGGAAATATGGGAAAGAATGAAAAAAAATCTAAAAAACAGTCTAAAGAATCATTGGATGAGAAGCATATACATGACTCCCCAATACCGGAAGATGCGCCACGTGTACCAGATCCTGACCCGGTTGCTCCAGCGGACACCATTGTTCCCCAGCAGACAACTCCACAACCCACAGAAAGTAGTACACAATCTACTAAAAGCAGGACATCTGGAGCAGCCCGAGGCATTTCAATTGAGTTGCAGTTCCAGTTGGAGATGAATGAGACAAACTACAGTTCTACATAGGTATGCTGGCAATGACAATGGTGCTAATTGACATTCCGACTTGGCCAAAGGGTGACCCTGAACTGAAAGAGAAAATATGGAATGATCTTGAGGTACGTCAGTTACAATCATAATTGAAATTAATCTCATGGTTTTTATTTAAAAAAAATTGTACTATCTGAACTTGTTAAATTTGTGCTTCAAGATACTTACGAACTGATTCCTGAAAGTCGGAAGAGGTTTATACAGCCGAATGGCGCAAAATCGAGAAATTTTAAGGCTAAATTGACAGCGGAACATGTGATGCCTTATATTGGACAAAAGAAGAAGATACAGAATCCACCAAAGCAATATGCTTTTGTCGGCAAGAAAGCGTAGAGACGATTTATTACAGTTAAAGTCATAGAAAATTGGGAGGTATGCATTGTTTTTTAAAATTTTTTAATTTATGACAATATTTTTTTTTGGAGTAGATTTAATTGTAAAAATTACAATAATTAATAAGATTTATTTGTATACAGGAAGAGAATAAAAAATAGAGTGAAAGAGTGGGACAACGAAAATATCCACACCGAGTGTCAAGAAAAGGATATGTCGGATTGGAAGAAGAAGAAGAAGAAGTACGAGTCAGATCATTTTTCTTGTAGTATTCATATTTTTATTTTTATGAACGTGTCTTAATTGTTTTGTAGATACGCTTGGGGAGGTTAGGGCCCGATGAAAGTCCAAATAGGGCAATTATGTGGAAAAATACCCGTATGAAAAAGGATGGGACTCTTGACCCAAAACTGGTTGAAATTATTCAACAAATTGTAAGACTTATTATAATTTTTTGCTTCTTTAATTTTCCAAATCATACCTAATTACTCTCACGGTTTTAACAGGACTCTTTACTCGAAAAGCAAAGAAATGGTGAATTTAAGCCGGATGGAACTAATGATGTACTCACCACTGTATTGGAAACTCCCGAGCATGCGGGAATGGTTCGTGGGGTTGGAAACTTCATACCTCCAACATTGTAATTCGATTTACCAAAACAGTCAAGAAATCACATTACCAAAGAGCAGTTTCATAATCTTGAGTTGCAAATTGCTGAGTTGAAAGCTTTGCTTTGTGGGGGCAATCTATATTCACCAATGTCTGAAAAAACAAGATGTCCTGGGGTGAAAGAACAAGAACAAGAACAAAAGAACAGAAGGAAAGTTGTAAAATATTTGATGAAAGATAAATTGATGACCGATGAGGATAAAGAGGGTGCAAATTTTGTTGTTATTATTCCTCCTCCTGGTCCACCGGGATAAAAGGTGTACAATTACAGTGTATACTTGAGTCATTTCTATGATAATTGTGCATGTTATTAAATTTTGCTGTCTATTTTGATTTATAATTTTAATCTACAGTGTCCTCATAAATGTGAAATGGCAGTGGAGAGCATTGATAACATGGTAGCTTTTGATGTTGTTTTTGATGAGAGAGATGGAATAAGTAGATCGGTTTATGTAGTGCCTCTAGAACAAGGATTTATTCGTGTTGGGGTGGAGGTAAGCATCCAAGACGATGCTTTGGTGCTTGCTCCTGTGGTTGGTGAGATGGAAATCGTCCAGCAAGCCATTGGTTCTCTTTTAGAATGGCCCAAAGACATGATCATATACACCTCCAATACTCGTTCCGAGGTATATAAATTTAATTATAAACCAAGTGTCGTTTGTTTATTATGTTATATAAATCTGCACTAAATTGGATAATACCAGTTATATGCTTAAAGATTTATTTACAGAAAAAGAAAAATGCGCGGAATGTGAGTGAGGTGCAGAGAATGTATAATAAATTTAATTTTGTGAAGCCAAAGGACAATGTGCCTCCTCGGTTTAGGCTGATGTACAAATTTGCATCGACGGTGATGAAGAAAAGTGGAAACTCGATACCGGTTCCATGTAATTTTAAAATCTTTGAAATTGAAAGAACTATATATTTACTTCATGAGAACGTACTTGAATTGCTAGAGTTTAAAATGATTGGGTAGTTTGCTATATCAACATACATGGGGTAAGGTTCTTTTTATACTTTTTTAGAATATGGTCTCATTTTATATAGTAATGATCTATTCAAACAAAATGTAATTTTTTAATTTCTTTATTTTAGATATTTGTATTCAGTATTTCGGGATACGCCGAGTAAAGATTTATCAGTGATGTTTGCTTTTCTTCATCCGTCCACATACAAGTTAAATGATGAATTTAATGAATATGTTGTGCAAAGGCTCAAAGATGAAGTTCTTCGGATGAACTTTATGCCTTATAACTACAAGTAGGTCTCTTTTTACGTGTCCAATTTTAAAATATTGTATGGGCTTGATTATTCATATGGTTGTTGGTAAATTAATTATAATATATTTAAAATTGTCGGATATGTAATTTAAATGCTCACTTTAATTTATTTATAATGAAAACAGTTTACATTAGATTTTGATCGTGTTTTGGGAATGAGAAGCTTTTATCCTTAAACGATTGCCTCATCATCCTCATCCCTAGGATCTTGAAAATGCTTTAATGGGGCAATTTTTTACTTCAATTTACAATTATATATAGAATGTCATCAGGAATTTTTGTATTTGATACTGTAGTTTATAATTTTAACATTTACAGAGCAATGAGATCTTATAATGCTCAGGAAGGACGGGTAAACAAGAATCCCAAAGTTAAAAACCTTGTTGTGCGTATTTAGTCAATTTTTTGATTTTTCATTTTTGTAAAATATGGAATTATGGTTAATCTTCGATGTCATTAATTGTCAACAATTTTTTGGAATGTATAGGGATGCCCTAAACAACCAGGTGGCACATAATATGGACATGTGGTCATGCGATATATGGACAAGGTACATTTTTTTACATTTCTCAATTCTATGAATATTACTTTTCAGTTGGTTAAGGAATAACATAGGTTTATTATGTTCCACTGGGCCTCCAAGAGTGACAGGTCTTATACAGAGGAGGATCTTGACGTCGTTCATTGTGAGATGCTTGATTATATCCAATCCATCATGTAGCTCTTGGCGACTCTAGCTTGGTGACTCTAGCTTGGAGACTGGTACTTATATTACAATCTGAAAACACCTTTATTTTGGTTGCATGTATTCAGATTGTAACTAGTAATTAGAAAAGATTATGGATGTCTAGTAGTTTAAGTCTGGTGGTTCAGATTTGAAACTATGTAGCTAGTACTATGTTGGGATGATAATTTAGATGTTAGGAGATTGGGATGTTAATTTGGATGTTTGGAGATTGAAATGTTAATTTAGATGTTTGGAATGATATGATAGTTTGGTAAATATTGGAAGCTCGATTTGGTTGTTAATTCGCAATTGTTTGTTTTTCTGATAATTATTTGGCTGTGTTTTTAAATTTTACATGGATAAAACAGGTGATGAGACATCATTTTGTACAAAACAACTGATGTTAATTTAACACTATCAACATGTGTTACAAAATAGAAAAATGATGTCTTTCAAAGCTTAATACATCAGTTTTAGTTGAATATTGACATCAGTAAAACCTATGTTAAATACTACAGCAAAAAAAATCTATTATTAAAATAGAAAACTGATGTTATTAAGCTTTATGGACATGAGTTGATCACCAATAGATATCGGTTTCAAATAAAGAACCGATTTCAAACATTATGTTTTCATCGGTTTTAGATGAAAACTGTTGCTACTCGTATTAGTAACATTAGTTTAATGGTTAAATGGAAAGATTTTTCTTAGCTCACATATATTTAAATTGATAAAAATATCATATGATGATAATATATAAAGATTATATGCATTAGAAATTTAATATCATGTTACAGAAATAGGTTTTAAACAAAGAACTGATGTTATATGTCATATTTAACATCTGTTTAAAACCGATGGTAAATGGGGGGTTTTTAACATCACCCACGAAGACATCGGATTTTTTCATTCATAGACATCGGTTTTTAGCCAATGTCTATTGACGTTTTTCTAGTAGTGATCGTTTCGATGTGAATCATAATTAGTCTTACATATAGATATTTAAATTAACTAATTTAAATATATAATAGACATAGAAATGCACTGAATTTTTATATACTTTAGAAGTTATTAATAGAGTATTCTACAACACATTTTGTATATTTCTGATTAACAAATTTAAAATGTATTTTATATTGAAATTTATGCATAAACACTAATGTATTATTATTATTATTATTACTACTATTATTATTATTATTATTATTATCATCATCATTATTATCATTTTTAAATCAAAATTTCCTATTATTATTCTTACAAAGAATTTTAAGAATAATATATATTATATATATATATATTGGAACGTAAATGGGCTTCACTCTATTTTTTAACCCAAAACACAAGGTATAAGAGCATCTTCAATTCTAACAATCTGTTAGGTACAATATCTACGTGTCAGTCTATTATACCTAATATGTAAAATATCTACTTGTCATGTCCATGTTTGTACCTGTGGGAAAGAAACTGGAAAGAGAGGTTGTCTAGGTTTTCTTTTCACTCACATTCTGTATGTGTCTATCTTCGAGTATGTATGTATTATATCATATAAACATATATTTTAGAACCAAATTTTTAGATAAGTATATTTACATATGTATTATTTATATATGTATATATATATAAGTATTATTTATATATTTATATAAGTATATGTAGAGCCTAATTGACTCATTTTAGATGGCTTGTGTCTAAGACATTGACTCTGATGTCAGAGCAAGTCAAAGAGTGGTGTAAATTATTGTCCTAAACTAAATTTTGTGGCATTCTCCAATAATGTCCTACTGGTGCCTTAAAATACTAGGACATTTATGATGTGCATTATTTATAAAGTATCACTTTGCATGCCCTCTACTATTTCTATCAAAAAAATATTTGTTTCCCTCTTTTTTTGAAAATTACTTCCTCCTCACCATTTTCATTTCTCCCCAATTATTATTTAAATATATTGTTGTTTTACTAATAAGGAAAAAAAATAAGACATGTTCTTGGATTTGATGTGCAAAAATCTTCCTTAAATCACCAAGACATTATATTTTGTAATATTTATACGATATGTGCTAGGACACTCTTAAACTTTCTCTTAATCCCTTTAAATATGACCTATAACCAGTAACTTCAAGTGCTTAATCTTGGAATACACAAGTCATAGACACCATCCATTTATATATAAATATAGTAATAAACTCAATGAAATTAATATATCATCCAAGTCGAAGGTATTAAATTGGTCCATATGTACTACGCTATGTATTGTCACCCTATCAAACAACTTGTTTGACAACACCTTCAATGAACTTTATAACAACACCTTGTAGTTGTCTAACACCTATTTTCATAAGATATTTCTTAGAATATAAATATTATGTATATGTACTAATAAAGTACACTTTTTTGAATAATTTGACTTTGACACATCTTCTTGACATACAGCTGGGGATTAATGATGTTGATTTATACCAAAGCCAGAAGACATGCCCCTCTTAAGTTTCATTCAATAGAGGATGGATGTGTTCTTAAATCCGTCAATTATCCCCTACTTCACAAAAAAGTGAATTTTATTGAAGTATTCCGAGAAAAGGTGATGGTCAAGCACGAGAACGAAAATCTGTAAACCTTGATGTATATACTTATTTCTTTTATTATAATATGCATGTTCTCCTCTTTATTTCCCTTTGTAACTTATAATAGTTGGAAATTTTTATGTCACTACTAGAAATAGTAGATACGACATCTGTGTTTAGACATCGGCATGTATTGCACCCGATGTTAAAATACAGTTTAACATCGGTTTTGTAAAAAGCGACGTTGAATACAAATATTGACACCGGTTTTACTTAGTAGTCGTTGCCTACGTTCAGAAATTAAAAAGGCCACAAATATGCTTTTAACTTTGACATCGGTTGATTTTGTTAACCGTTGTCTATGGCCTTTTTAAAGAAAATAAAAATTACTTGTCTTTTTCCCCCCGATTTCAGTACACTTTCCCCGTTTAATTTTAACAAAAATTTCACTAACCTCTTATTCCCCCCTTTTCCAAAATAACTCACGCGACCTCATCTCTCCCCCGACCCTCATCTCTCTCGTCTCTTTCGTCTCTCTCTCACCTCTCATATCACTCTCATCTCTCCCCTACTTCTCTCTTAGTCTTCTCTCATCTCATCTCTCATCTTGTCACCGTCTCTTCTCTCTTTTCGCTGAAACCCTAATTTTAGCCCAAATTCTAGTTCAAGATTTGGAGCTTCAAATTAGAGCAAATTAAACTTGAAATTGAGCATCTGGAGGTTGGAGCATCCGGAGGTAGACGTTTTAAAGCATCTGGAGGTTGTAGTATTGAGGTTTTGGAACATTGAGGTTTTGGAACATTGAAGAGCATTTGGAGGTATATTCTTCTTTACGGTTTATCTCCCTCATTTTTACGTTTAATATCCTTTTTATCTTCTTTGTTCATGCAAATGTTTTATGTTTTTGGGGGGTTTTATGTTTGTTTCTTTTTGGGGGGTTTATGTCCTGCTTTTGGGAATTTTATGTCCTGTTAAATATTTTAAGTACACCGATGTAAATCAATGTTTTAGGTATATTTATGTGTTTTCTGGTGGTTTTTCATACATATTAGTGTGTTTTGGGGGGTTTTGGGGGCTACATTTGAACAAGTCTCAGATATGAACAAGTTTCTGCATTTCTTGTTTTGTATAATAGTCATTTCTCTGATATGAACAAGTCTCTGCATTCCTGATATGAACTATGTGTTACTTGTATTGTATAATAATAATTGTTTTGTATAATTATCCTTCTCACAGATACAAGTAACAGATAATTTTAATTTATTTATTTATGGGCCGAATTTGTTTCAATACTCAAGTTCTCACTGAGTTTTATTTATGTGAAGGAAATTTAACAATTGTCTGGGTTTCAATTATGTGATATTTTCAAATATCTTGGTTTAATTTGTTTTAAATATCTTGGTTTAATTTAGTCTAGTTTATAAATTTAGTCTAGTTTTATAATTAATTGGGTATATGTGTAGGATCTTAGAGTAATGAATTAGTACTATAGATTATTAGGATATCAAAGTATTTACTCCTTTCTAAGTTTATATAATTAATCCCTACAGTAACAAACACAAATTTGATATACCTTTTATTAAATAATTATAACTACGTATGTGTTGGATTTTTAATATTTATAGTGGCTATCAGGTAGGGAAATTTGATGGATAAGACATGGATTTTGCAAGATAGAGATTCTTTAGCATTTGAAATTGGGTGGAAAACTTCTTGATATATGCTGAAGAAAATTCTGAAGATCGTAACAAAATTCCTTGCCCTTGTAGACGATGTGCCAATTTTAAAAAATTCTCTATAAAAATAATCAGGGGCCATATCTATGACAATGGCTTTTGTCTAGGTTTTGTGAATTGGGTTTGGCACGGGGAGACTGCTTCTACGGGTCCTAAATCTTCAAGTGCTTATTGTCCACCTGAAGAGCAAGCTCCAGACCCACCTCCTGAGCAAGCCTCTGATGAAGCGTCAGAGGAAGATCAGGAGCATGTCGCTACTTCGGAAACCGTTGATGTTTGTGAAGCGGCATATAACTCGGGTCAATATGATAATGATTCATATCATTTTAGGAGGTTCGTAGACGATGCTGAGCAACCTCTATATGAGGGTAGTGACTATACTAAGTTAGAGTCGATGTTGAAGTTGCATAACTGGAAATCTAGGTTTGGTATTACCGATAGTGCCTTCACTGACCTCCTTTCTTCTGTTGGGTCTCTATTTCCCAAAGATAATGTGTTACCTAGTAATACATATGAAGCAAAAAAAACCCTCTCCAATTTAGGTCTAGAATATATAAAGTTCCATTCATGTCCGAATGACTGTGTACTGTACAGGGGTGTACATACTGATGCAACCAAGTGTCCTAAATGTCGACTTTCTCGGTGGAAGTTGACAAAGAAAGGTGAGGAGAGGGTTAATCTTCCTGCCAAAGTCATGTGGTATTTTCCAATAATTCCTAGATTTAAACGTATGTTTAAATCTCCTTCCACCGCTGAATTAATGTGTTGGCATGCGCAATAGCCTACACAAGATGGTAAAATGCGACATCCAGCTGACTCTCCATCTTGGAAAAATATAGATTATAGGTGGCCCTCCTTTGGTAGTGAACCGAGAAACCTTCGCTTGGCTTTATCGGCGGATGGTGTAAACCCGCACAATAATGGCCTATCTAATAGATATAGTTGTTGGTCAGTCATAATTGTGACTTACAATCTTCCTCCCTGGTTATGTATGAAAAGAAAATTTATGATGTTATCGATATTGGTCCCTGGCCCGCATGAGCCTGGTAATAACATCGACATCTACTTACAACCGATGATTGATGATTTGAAAAAGCTTTGGGAGGAAGGGGAGCCAAATATGTATGACGCGTATAACAAATCATTTTTCACTTTAAAAGCAGTTTTAATATAGACGATAAATGACTTCCCTGCTTACGGAAATTTATCCGGCTGCGTCAATAAGGGTTATAAGTGTTGTCCAGTTTGTGGAGATGACACCGTAGCTAAATATTTGACTCATAGTAGGAAAATGTGCTACCAAGGGCATCGCCAATATTTGCCTCTACATCATCCTTATAGAAGGCAGAAGGCTACTTTTAATGCACAACAAGAGTTTGGGCAGCCGCGTCAAACCCTATCCGGAGAAGAAATGTTAGCAGAGCAAGAACAAATCAAATTTGAATTTGGGAAGAAAATAAAGAAGGCAAAGAAGTTTGAAAGTCCATGGAAGAAAAAGTCAGTATTTTTCGAGTTAAAATACTGGAAATTTCACCATGTTAGGCACTGTATTGATGTCATGCATGTCCAGAAGAATGTATGTGATAGTCTGATTGGCACATTACTAAATATGAGCCATAAGACAAAGGATAGTGCGGCAGCCCGTCGTGATATGATGGAAATGGGCATTAGATCTGATTTGGCTCCCCAAGTAGGAGTAAAGAAAATCTATTTGCCTCCTTCTCCCTTTACTTTGTCAAAGGAAGAAAAAAGGACTTTCTTGTCATCATTAATGTCGATGAAACTTCCATACGGACATGCATCGAACATAAGAAAATATGTTTCCATGCCTGATTTGAATATTTACGGGCTGAAGTCACATGATTGCCATATCCTTCTCCAATAATTACACCCGGTTGCAATACGCTCCGTTCTTCCGAAGCATGATATGGTCACAATTATTAGATTGTGTTTCTTTTTTAATGCTTTGTGTAACAAAGTAGTAGATGTGTCAAAACTGGATAAACTGCAGTAAGATGTCATACTGACCTTGTGCGATCTAGAAAAGGTTTTCCATGCGTCATTTTTTCATGTAATGGTACATATAGTAGTCCACTTGGTTCATGAACTACGCTTATATGGACCAGTATTTTATAGGTGGATGTATACGTTTGAACGGTTTAATAAAGTACTAAAGAGTTATATTTGAAACCGTTATTATCCCGAAGGTTGTATGGCATTGAGTTACCTTGGAGAAGAGTCCGTAGAATTATGCACCGAGTTTCTTAGTCAGAATTACTCCAATGCCGGTCTTCTAAAGGACCAAGAGAATAAGAAATCAGGTCCATTATCCGTTGTGATAATAAAATGAGTGGAAGAGAAAGAGCAAGACGAAGCATATCTACATGTTCTTCTAAATAACGCTGAAGTGTTTCCATATATTCTGTGAGTTTATGCACTTTGTTTTTTTCAATTCCTCATTATCCAGTAATTAGTCTTGTAATGTGTCTTTAATATATCATTCCATATGCATTTTTCAGAATGCATAAGGAATATCTTGAAGAAATTCACCGAGGGAAAAGGAAAAGCTTACATTGGCTCATGGGAGAGCACAAACGGCTCTTTGCTGATTGGTTTCAAAACAAAGTTAGTGTTGTATTAGGTTCTTTGATCTGTAGTGTAATAATGACTATTAGCTATTTAGGATTTAAAATTTCTTATCATATCTGTAGGTGAATGATGAACTAAGGGAGAACAATAAAGGTGTTTCAGATACGATAAGATGGCTCGCTGCCAAGCCATCATTTTCAGTACTAACTTATCAAGGTTATCTAGTGAATGAAGTGCGATATTTTACAAAGGAACGAGATGACATACACATTGTTCAAAACAACGGGGTATCTGTTATTGCTAAAGCGGTCCAGGTTTCTAGTGCCAAGGACTTGAACCCCGTAGAAAGTAATTTGACATTTTACGGTATCATACAAGAGATATGGGAATTAGATTGCCATGCATTCAAAGCTCCCTTATTCCTGTGTAAATGGGCAAGTAATGATAAAGGAATAAGGGTTGATGATCTTGGGTTCACACTTGTGGATTTTAGTCGACAAGGTCACAAAAAAGATAAATATGTTTCTGTTGACCAAGTCAAGCAAGTGTTTTACCTTGAAGATCCCGTTAATGCTACCTGGTCTGTTGTATTGTCCTCCACAACTCGAGACTACCATGAATTGTATAATGAAGATGACTTAGGAGACATGAGCATGGAACAACCCCCATTCTACACTGAAATCCCCGCAACTGATGTCACTACTGATGATGTCGCTCATACTGCTAGACCTAATGTTGAGGGAATTTGGATTAAAAATACTGCTACTAAAACCCTTGCACCTAATGTCGTTACTGACTGATGATGTTGCTTTATGTAAAATATATATCTTAATGGGAATTTGGATGACTGAATGAACCATATATATTTGCCTTTAATTATGTTATAATGTGTAAAATATATTGTTAAATTTTTCTTTTTTTTTCTTTTATTTTGCATTATTATAATCATATAACTAATTCATCTATAATTACTGATTGATGGCAATATTTTTTTTCTTTAATTATTTTGCATTGTTTAATTGTACTTCTATAAAATGCTTTAGAGTTGTTTCGGATGTGATTAATTACTGATTGCAGTTTAGGTAAATTATTGCTCTTGTATAGTTGTGTTCGTACTTGCTGATTTTACAATTTATTATTTATGCTTGACTGTAATTAATGACGGACTGAAAATACATTGATCAGCTGATGGCTTTATATTCAATTTAAGGCAGACTAAGGGAGCAAAATGGTAAAGAAGCAAAAAGCCAATAATGTAATTTTTGAATAACTCTGAAAAGGTTGAGGATGAGATGGTTCAAGTCCCTCCACAATATCAAACTCAAAGTAGTGGTGAAAAAATGATGACCACTTCTGAATCTGCAAAAAAAGGCTAGGAGGTGCGCGTGGTGTTTCAGCTCTTCACAAAGTAGTGGTGAAGAAAGCTTGGGGAAAGAAATTTAAAGTTAGATGCAATGAATTTGGAGTTCCCATCGGAAATACCAGGCATACTTTACAGTCTTACATAGGAATGCTCGCAAGGACAATGATTCCAATCGACACGAAAACTGGCCAAAAGTGGATTGTGATCTAAAAGCAAAATTATAGGATGATGTCCAGGTAAATTATATCCCTTGTTGACTTCTTCATTTTATTTAAATTGTGACTGTAAATTCTGTGGCTAATTTATATTATGTGGCTCTTTAGGACACATTCAAAATTGCCCCAGAAAGTGAGAAGCTTGTGCTACAATCGGCAGGTGAAAAATGGAGGCAGTTTAAAGCTGATTTAACTGCAAAATATGTGATGCCATTTATTGTAAAAAAGAAGAAATTGTTGAAGCCTCCGAAGAAGTATGCGTTTGTTGGTAAAGAACCTTGGAAGAAATTTGTTGCAGAGAGGACGAGCCCCAAATGGCTGGTATGAATATATTCTACTAATAAAATATACAGGATTGCTATTTTACTTGCTAAATGATTAAATAGATTTTGGTTAAATAATATTTATTAATTTTTACTAATTTATTTTGGTGCAGGAACAACGTAAGTTGCAGAGTAATATAGTGGGTAAACGGAAATATCATCACTGTTTGTCAAGGAAGGGGTATATTGGTTTGCGAGAAGAAGAAGTAAGAACCTATATCTATTTGGCTTTGCAATTCTAAGTTTTAAGGGAGTTTAAACATTTTCTCTTTTTTAACAGATAAAGAAAGGGAACTTAAAGCGGAAAGAGAAAACTGATCGTGCAATTTTTTGGTGGAAGGCTAGGATGCCAAAGAATCCTGACGAGCTTACTGAAGAGCAAGCGGAAATAATTGTGAGAATTGTAAGTGATATTTTTAATACTGCATTCCCTTCAAAGATAATTGCGTCATAAATAATGCACTAATTGTTTGCATTAATTTTACAGGCTGAGTTACTTGAAATGAAGGAGAGGGGTGAATTTGTTCCACATGGAACAAAAAATGTGTTGACTACGGCACTTCAAACTCCTGAGCACGCAGGAAGGGTTCGAGGGGTTGGCGGCTTTGTCACTCCAACAGCATTCTTCAATTTGCCGAAAGCGAAAAAGACTAAAATTACTAAGGCAGAGTTGTTGGATCAGTTGGAAAGAAATCAGCGGGAGATGGCTGAACTTAAGGCCTTGGTTAATTCTTCGAATGGTCACTCTCCTATATTCTTTGATAAATCAAGTTGTCAAGTACCTGTTAATAAATAGGGAGCTGCTGATAAGTGAAATGTTGGAGTTGCTGTTAAACCGCTAAGTGCCAAACAGTTGTTGGTAAATCATGAAGACTTTATTGGTTTTGACCCCTCTCATCTGAGCGGAAAGAAGGTAAAATATTATTAAGATCTACTAGATATATGCCTACAGACTTGGGGTTTATGCATTAAAATTAAATTGATCCCCCACTATAATGTAGGGTCCACAGTCATGTGAGCTTGCACTGGATTGCATAGAGAACAAGGTTGCTTTTGGAACAGTTTTTGATGATCACGAAGAGATGAATGTTTCAGTACACGGAGTGTCTCTAAAGCTCGGACATGTTCGTGTTTCGGTTGACAGACACATCCAGCAAGAGCCGTCGGTTCCAGTGCCCATACCTGGTGAAATTGAGGTTGTACGCTAAGCAGTTGGTTCTCACGTAGCATGGCCTCGTGAATTGATCATCTACCCAACTGTGGCGGTATGTTATATTAAAATTATGTCAATATACTCTGAATTGATTGTTGCATTCTATAGTAGTTATGTCAATAATAACCGATTATTCTTATTTTATTTAATTTTATATAGAACAAGAAAAAGGTAGTGTTGCATGGGCAGTCTAAGCAGAAAGATGGGTTGCAGAAACTTCAAGATGATTATAGCAAAATGAAGCTAAACAAGAATGTGCCGAAGGAGTACAAGGTGTTATACAAACATGCTGCAGTCTTCATGAAAGCCACTGGGGAGTCAATACCAATTCCGTGTGATTCGGACATGTTTGGGACGGAGAAAACAATTTATATATTGCATGAAAATGTGAAAGCATTGTTGGAGTTCGATATGATTGGCCAAACTGCAATATCTGCTTATATGGCGTAAGTTAATTTTTTATCGTTATATATTCAATATTCATGTTTTATACGGATATTATAAGTAATGTAATTCACTCCCTGGTAGGCTCTTGCAAAGACTGATTAAGATTGAGAGGAAGAATGATGATGTGGTCTTATATGGATTTTTCGATCCGGGATCAACATTTACGTTGAACAAATCTTTTCATTCTTATATTGTTAATCGGTTGACAGAGAGTAGTCCCTATCGCATGTACTTCATGCCACATAATCATAAGTAAGTATTTTTAATTTAGACATGCTTTTACAAATTAATATATTTAGGTAGTTTTTTTTTAAAATTTCTGACTTGTGTTTTTCTTTTTTCTTTTTTATAAACATAGTTGCCACTGGATTTTGGTTGTAATTTGGGATGGCGATATTTATATTCTGAACCCTCTGCCACATCCAACACATTTTGACGAGTTGGAAAAATCATTAACAAAGTAATATATTTCTGTTTACTATATATGAATATTTATATATAGTAAATATTCTCCCTTTTAAAAAATAATCATGTATATTATTGTTGTTCTGCATTGTAGAGCGATGAAATCGTACAATGCTCAAACTGGAAGGGGAAATAAAGCTCCTCAGATAAAGAATCTTCTTGTAAGTTTTTTGTATTTTTTTATCACTTTGTAATTTTAATTAATTTCTGGAGCTAATTCAGATTTTATATTGTAACAGGGATCTCCCAAACAACCAGGAGGGGTTGAATGTGGCTATGTTATAATGCGATACATGAAAGATATCATTGATGATAAGGAGCTATCTATTACTACCAAGGTATATATGCAAATCACTTCCGATAGATGGCATGTAGAATTTTTTTGTGTAGTTTTTCAGAACAGATGAAATATAGGTGCCATTTTTATTATCAGTTTTTATTATTAGTGATTTCCAGATGGATCTTGTTTTTATTATTAGTAATGATATATAACTATTAGTGATAAGGAACTATCTGGTATAGTTTTGGATTGACGAAGAAAATTACGGTTAAATATAGAAAAGGTCCTCTTCTGGTTAAATTATAAATAGTTGGTCCTGTTTATATTTAATTATACATATGGCAATTCTGGTTAATAATATTCTGGTTGCTAATTTTTACTTGTGTTATTTAGTGGGCAGCCAAAACTCGAAAGTCCTACACAAGGCAGGAGTTGAATGAGGTGGGGATGGAGGTGCTTGAATTTATCCAAGACAAGATGTAAAAATGCTAAGTATCTATATATATAGCTTTCCTCCGAACTATGTGAATTGATTTTGTGTTTGGTGGTGGTTGGTGGTTAATTAACGGATGTTTGGTGACAATTACATGAGTTATGTTTGGAATTGTCGAAATTTGACAAGTGGTACATATTAATTAGTCAAATATGTTTATAATGTTGGATGTAATAACTAGCGAATTTGGGTTTTATTGTTTTTAGTTGGGATGTTTATTTTAGACTGGGAAAGTAATGTCCGAATTGAGCTCTTGTTGGATTGAATGTTAGTAAATTTGGTATCAATGTATACCTCTATGTTTTTACAAATTTGGTTGGATGTATTACATTTTGTTGGTTCCCTGGGCCATTAATAGTACCAGGATGGCATATGCAATTTACAGTACATTAACATCAGAATGGTAATTTAAAACCGATGCAAAAATGAACAAAAGACATTAGGTGAAACAATATTAAAAGAAAAGGAACTACAAAAACCAATGTCAAATAGTCATTTGACATCGGTTCTGTAAAAATTCAATGTATTTTAAGCCAAATAACATTGAATTTTCAATAGCTGATGTCTTAAATTTTACAATATTAAAGATTAAACATCGGTTAGGAAAAAAATATTGATGTTAAACAAAAGGATTTAACATCACCAAATGAACGAAACCGATGTCTAACCCAGTATTTTACATTGGTTGATAAAAGTACCCGATGTCTGATGGAGCATTTCACATCGGTCAGACAACATAACCGATGTCTGATCTAGACTTTCACATCGGTTTGTTTGAAAGATTTTAAAAAAAATGTCTTTTAGAGCTTCTAGGTTTCATGTTTTAATGGATAATTACCCCATAATATACTCATATTCGCCTAGAAATACTGTAATAGAAGCTGAAATTTGTTGCAAAGACATTAGAATTATTCTTAAAACCGATATATAGCACTGTAATAGACATCGGCTGTGACCCGATGTTAAAGGCTGATAACATTTAACATCACACGCGAAGATATCGGTTCAGTTTTTTTTAACATCAGTTCTGAATGGATGTCTGATCCCATATTTCTAGTAGTGTGTACAGGTTCTTAAGTCTGAGCTGATAGAGGTGAAGAGAACTAAATCTATGATGCCATCAATGTTCATTGTTCCTCACAACACCATATTATTCCTGACATTAAGGAACGAAACAGTAGGTGTGTGGAACTTACGCACATCATTTATTTATTAAAAATCGATGTATTTCACCCTAAATATGGTGTTAATAGCTTTTTAATTATGCATAATTAAGAGATTATAAGCAATTTAAACATATCATACACAGTGTGATTATAACATGTTACATGGTTTATTTCAAAAAATTGATATTTATAATAACAATTCACATCATGCCCATAGAGAGCCGATGTGAAAGAGCTATATAGACATCAGTTTCCTAAAAATGTGATGTATATGTTGGTCTTTTACAACAGTCGTCTAATGTGAGCGATGTTAATGATTATAATAGACATCGGTGCATGACTGATGTAAAAAATATTGGCTTTTTTTAATTAACAAAGACATAGGTTCAGAGCCGTAGTCTATTAGCTTTAACATCAATCTGTAATTCTTCTACTCGATGTTATTGATTATTACTTACATCGGTTTTTCACATAAAATAACACATTGTAATTGTTTTTTCTTATCATAGACATCGGTTTGTACATTTTAAGTGATCTGTAACTTTTAAATATTCAACTAGCCAAATTAACAAATGATCCATATCAAAACTGAAATTCACCAATCATAAACCAAAACTTTCCAAAAATACAAAAATATAAAAAACTTTAAAGCTAACAAGCTCCAAAACTAGAACTAACATAAAACATAAGTTATAACACTGCAAAGCATCCATAATATGGTCGCATATATCTCAAAAGCATAATTAGTGCATTAACGATCATTTCAACAATACCTTACATACTTCATCTGCCATAACTAGTCTAATTACGTAAATCATTTCTTATATATCAACAATCCATCCATAATTTTTCCATATCAAACACCAACCAACAGTACATAGTAGAAGACTATAGAAGCAAATCAAGACTACAATTACCAGATCAATACTACAATTACGAGACTACAAGTACCAGCAAAACAGTGACCAACCAAAAAACCAACTAGCCAACAATGTACTGATCAAATATTGTTCCCTTGTCACAGATGAAAACTAAACAAACTATTGGACATATTGAAGAGCCTCGAATCGTACTTCATCAAGTTCCTCCCTTGTGTAGGACTTTCGAGTCATAGCTGCCCACTCTAGAGTACAAAACGAGCATAATCAGCATAATAGGTATAGATAGGTGCTTGCAGATTGCAACTAAAGGTACATTTATTACCTTGGTCATGAATTTCATTTCTTTATCTTCCAATATGTCTTTCATGTAAAACATGACAACGTACCCATACTCCTATCCACTCGGTTGTTTCGGGGATCCCTAATTCAACAAAAATTTAACAATCAATCATTCCCAAAATAGAAAGAATTTACACAAAAACCCTACTAAATATAAATGTGCACAAATTAATAGTTATGCTAAGGTTCTTAACCTTGGGGTTTTTGTTGACCAATGGTTTTTGAGCATTATAAGATCTAACCGCTCTGTACAGAATTAGTATGCAGTAGCGTCAAATCTAAAAAATCCTAAATAAAATAGACATCATACATATATAAAAAATAGTTTAATAAACATTACCGCGTTAATGCTGCTCTAATTTTGGAAAATTTGTCAAATGAGCCAAGGAGTTGAGAATAAAGATTTCCGATTCCCAAATCATAATCATAATCCAATGATAATTGTTTTAATTTTAAATAAATCAAAATCAGAATTTAAAAAATATAGAGACAGATTATACTAATATAATATGTACTTATACAAACGCTAGAACTTACTTATCATTATTAGACATGAGGAATATGCGAGAATCGCCAGTATTCATCTGTTCGACAATATAAGCTTGAAAATCATCGTTCAGCTTACAAGTGGCCGCAGGATCAATAAATGCATACATGTCAGATTGTTTTCTCTTACGAACCTCAGTATACAAATATCTACAAATAAAATTACTGATAATTTATTATTTTACATTATATAACCCTTTCTTCTTTTTTTGTGTCAAAGAATGAAGAAGCGAAATGTATTTGTTCTCGAGAATTTCTTTAGATTGGGTAATACTCCTATACAACTAAAATTGCAGTCACGCACTCAACTGCTTTTCAGAATTTTACACAACTACCTCATATATTAGTCCTAATAAATTACTTAAAACCACATTACTAAAAGATTTAAGAGAATTTTAGCACAAATATATCGGCAAAACCACATATCACATAAATAATGAAAAATTTATACATATAAATTTACAAAGATACATAGATGAACAAATAATCTATCAAATACACACACACACATGAATCAAAAGATGAAAAAATCAAATTTAATTGAAAATATACTTATAAATTTAGGTTTCAATTTTTGTAAAACAAGGCTAGGTTTGTGTAAAACTTGGCTCTATTCGGGTTGTATAACACTTTTCAGGGCTGCATGTTCATCTTTCTTGCTCGATTAAGAAGTTGTTTAAGGGTTAACTAAATTAGGGCTTGTATCGGGCCTTATTTATAAATCACCATTTTATATGCCCTATCATATTTCTATCAATAAAATATTTGTTTCCCTGTTTTTTTGAACATCACTTCCTTCTCGCCATTTTCATTTGCCCCCAATTATTATTTAAATATATTGTTATTTTAATGATAAGGAAAGAAATAAGGCATGTTGTTGGATTTGATGTGCAAAAACCTTGTTTTAAATCACCAAGAGATTATATTTTATAATATTTTTAGGATCTCTTGCTAGTACACTCTTGAACTTTCTCTTAATCCCTTTAAACACATGACCTTGAACCAGTAACTCTAAGTCCTTGATCTTGGAATACACAAGTCAATCATGCTCTAACTTGTGTTGATCACCATCTTTTATTAAATTATATATAAAATTTTAATAAATACACATAATTTCAAAAGAAAATATATTTGTAAAATTTTATAATCTATTAAAAATTATTTTGCAAAATTTTTACAAGAAATTTTTATGAGCATCGGCATCGGGTAGTGGTTGATTCTGCTCATTACAAATTATATTAATTTCCTATGTTTATTGTCTAGTGTCGTGCTCTGCTTTGTTCTGTGTTTCATTTCGTTTCATCATTTTAATCAATCAGTGTCGTGCTTTGCTTTAACGATAATTATACATAGTAATACATATATATTACTAATTATACGTTGCTTGTTTTTTAAATATTTGATATGAAAATAAGGTAGGAAATAGGTTATCCTACAAATATGGAGAAAGACTGGATTTCAAAAGAGAAGAATTCGTCAGAATATGAAGTCGGGGTTGAAAAGTTTTTGATTTACGCCGAAAATATTGTAAAAATCCTAAAAAAATACCTTGGCCCTGCTATAAATGTGTTAATTTCAAGAAATTTCCGGTCAAAGTAATAAGGGATCATCTCTAGGAGAATAGTTTCAATCTTGGGTATATTGATTGGATTTGGCACAGATCCAAGACTGGTAGGTCATCTATTGGTAGCACATTACCCCGTCATGAAGAGGAGCAGAATGCAGATGTATTTAAATCATCCTTTGAAGCTGCATCAAACATGGCTACTGCATCGGAAGCGGAGGCTGATGGTACTTCACAAGCTCTGTGGTTTGTGAAGGAGCATATCATAATTCGGGGAGTAAATCAGGGGGTGATAACTAATATAAAGACCCGCATGATTTTAAGAGGTTTGTGAACGATACTCAACAACCTATATTTGAGTGCAACGACTGCACAAAATTATATTTGGTGTTAAAATTACATAACTTGAAAGTGAGTGTTATGGATCAAAGACTAAGGTATATTAATTACTGTATTTATTACCAATGAATGTGAGCTTCGAGGCTCGATTTGACTGCTCTTGTGTTTCGTAACTCGATCTGCCTTACAAGATGCCTACGCACCTTGCTGATTGCCAAAAATCAAGTCAAAAAATGTAGTTCTGATCTGTGGGGTGAGGCCCCGTATATAGATATTGGGAGTCCTTGAATTGGACTTGGGTTAGAAGACTTGATGGGCATGTCTTGGAATTAGAATAGACTTTGGAGTCCTAGGAGGTAGAAAGCTGATTCCTTATCCCACCAGGTTCCTTGGAGGCCAATCTACAAGGATTTATTTAACCACCAGGACTCATCTTATCAGCTGACTTATCCCATATTAATTAATTACAAAAATAATTAATATTCAGGGTTTTGGGCCATCCCAAATCGGCCTAGCTGTTGGCCCAATTATGGTATGATTAATGCAACATTATTTATATACCCATGCCTTATTTTCTTCCTATCATTTGCCCCCCAACTTTTGGGAAACAATGACTAGGTTTCGCAGAAGTTAAGTTCACGTGTTCCCTTACAGGGAATCGTTTTGCGTAAAGCGTGGAGTGACCTACATATTTACAATGATCTGCTTTAATCCCTATTATTTAGGAATTATCTTAATTTCCAGGAATTTTCCCTTAATTCTGGGATTTTTCCTTAATTTTTTGGAATTTTCCCTAGATTTTCAGAAATTTTCCCTTAATTCTAGGATTTTTCCTTGATTTTATGGATTTTCCCATAATTATGAGATTTTTCCTTGATTTTCTGGAATTTCCCCTTAATTTCTAGGAATTTTCCTTTAATTCTGGGATTTTTCCTTAATTTTCTGGAATTTTCCCTGGATTTACAGGAATTTTCCCTTAATTCTGGGATTTTTCCTTGATTTTCTGGATTTTTCCCTTAATTATGGGATTTTTCCTTGATTTTTTGGATTTATTCCTCAATTTCTGAAAATATTTACATTTTCAAAAATATTTTAAGAAATTTCCTTCAATCTTCTGCAATTTTTCAGGATTTTCCATCTTTTTCTTCTTTTTCTTTCTTTTTCTTTTTCTTCATTTCTTTTTCTCTTCCTTTTTTCTTTCTTTTTTTCCTTTTTCTTTCTCTTTTTTTATACCTGGTTCGGCTAGGAATCCTATTCGACCAGGAACCTAGTCGAAATAACTCTCAGTTTTCCCTGGTCGACAGGTTTTCGAGCAGGAATTTTTGAGCTGGAGTCCTGGTCGATTTTCGGCCAGGATTTTCACCCTATATATATATATTAATACCTCCCTTTTTCGACCAGGAGTCCTATTCGACCAGGATCTTGGTCGAATTAAGGTCCTATATGCCTTGGTCGAAGGCTGTTTCGGCCAGGATTTTCTCCTTTTATTTTTTTTTTCGATAAAGGGTCCCAATCTTTTTAGTCAAGATCTTCATTTTTGACCGAATTATGCTCCTCCATAGCCCTGGTTGTGTCCTTTTTCGATCAAGAGAATTCGATCAAGAATTTTGAACATATCTTGATCAAATTAGGTCAGGGTTTTTCTGAACTGGGTTTTCCTTCCCTTTGGGCCTTGGTTCTCGACTTTCTGGGGCCCAAGGTTCTTCTAGGCTTTTTTGAATGGGTTTTTTCTGAACTGAATGGGCCTTTATCCTCCAATTCAAATATTCGGTCCCTTCATTGGGCTGAATATATTTTTTAGATCTAAAAGATTTGGGTTTATGAATTTTCAGTCATGGACCCTTACACTGGGCTTTTAATATCCATAGGCCCAATAAAATTTGGGTTGGGCCTTAATTCTTAAGCCCAATTCCAGAATTCTCCAGAAGTCCTGGGGTTCTTTCTAAATTCTTCTAGAATTTTCAAAAAATTTATTTAATTTTAAGTTTTAATTCTAGATTCTTCCAGAATGTTCTTTTTCTTGGGCCCAAATGGGCTTTTTTGAGGCCCAATTTGCCCACCCAGGGGCTATATAAGAGTGGGAGGGGAGTTCTTTCATTTCATACTTCACTTCACTCCTCCTCACTTCTCCAAACTCCCTCTCTACATACTCCTCTCTTTAGAAGCTTCTTCCTCTCTTTTTTAGAAATTTTTCGGCCAAGTCCCTAGCCTTCTCCGGCCTCCTTCCTTCCAAGGTTTCAAGGTCTTCCAACTTCTATCAATGGCTGATAAGAATTCCGAGAGAGCGGCCAAGATAGCCTCCGCTTCGAAACGAGGTAAGGATGTCGAAATATGCTCTTCTTACATGTCTTTGATAGATATGATTAATACTAAGGGGGACGAATATCCCTCAACTGCACATCTTGACTCTTTCAATCACTGTAACACATGGCACAATATAGATTACGATAAGTTAAACGCACGTTATAATGTTCGTCCTCCCCTTAGGCTAGTTCTAGTTTCTGGTGGCGACCGTACTTGCCGCTGGAAACCCGATACTCTTTTTATTTATACAGATGCCCTTAATGCTGGGCTTAGGTTTCCTTTTCATCCCTTCATTCCTCACCTCCTAGATGATTTGCAAATTAACCCTTATCAGCTTCCTCCAAACACCTGGAGGAACATTTTATTTTTCATGGTTTGTTGTCTTAGGGGAGGTTTTCCCTTATCTGTAGTTGTTTTTAGGAAGATTGTCCAATGTTATAACAGTTCTTCGAGTATTTGTGGTTGGGTCTACATTAAACAAAGGTCCAAGTGTAAGTACATTTTTAACAGCGCCACCATTCCCGAATATAACCAAAATTGGAGGAATAGTTTTGTCGAGTCAAGGTGGGAGAATGTTGACTGGGGCACCCTCTTCACATCTTCCTTCGGGAAGGTTAGTGATGGTAGCCTCAAATCCATTCACCTAACCCCCGAGGAAACTATCATTTATGATGAGCTTACTCGGGATGATGGTGCCACTATCAGTTGGACTCTTTTAGAGGAGTTCTCCCTCATCCACGTGGGGCTATCCTCTGTTTCTCAACATGGTATTTTTCTTCCCTTCTCGTTTTTACTTTCTTTCATGCATTATTGACACCACTTATTTTGTTTTTTCTCTTGTTTTACAGCTGCTAAGGAAATCAACGAGGATAATTTGCCACTTGTTGAGGAGACTGCAAGGATGAAGAAGGCTCCCCTTGCGGGTCTGGATACTCGAGGAAAGGCTACGGAGCCTTGCTTCCTACAGAAGCGCAAGGAGCTCATGGTGGAGGTTCTAACTGAGGGAGCTAAAGTCCATAGTGCCTCTATCACTGCTGCTGCTCCTGTCTTCGCTACTATGGGCGCCTTTCAGCCTCTTTAGGGATTCCGCCGAGGGGATACCGTGGTTGGATCCATGAAGCACACCTGGGATTGCTCTTACCACGGAGTAACTCCCAAGGACTTCACCGATGTGGTAGCTACTCCCGACTTGGAGAGAATAAAGCACATGGAATGTCAGTCCTTAGCCTCAGTATGACTATTTCTTACAATTGCACTCTTTTTTTACTTGTAGCATTCACTTGCCTTACATTTCTGTTTATTGTTTTGTTTCAGTCTAACGCCTACTTCTAAGGCGCTGTGAGGCATGTTGAATCCTGGAAGAGGGCTTCGGACAAAGTGGATAATGCCCTCAAGAAGCAACAGAAAAAGTATGCTGCCTTAGAGAGGAGGTTCAAGCGCAAGGAGGAGGAGCTCGGAGAGTCTAAGACCGAGCTGGTGGTGCTAAGGGTGGAGAAGGACAGAGCGATTTATAACTACTTGGACTCGGAGGAGTTCACTCAGTCTATGAGGGTGAGGGATGACTCGGTGTTCCCCGGGTTCTTCAGGACTGGATGGGATACGACCCTTGGGACTGTGAACGAGGCATGTCCTGATATTAACCCGATGGACTATGTCTGCCCTGATGACGAGGCTTTACTGCAGAGGTTTCGTACCCGAGTGGTTATCTCAGATCGTATCCCTCAGGACCCGCTTCTTCCTTCTCCCGAGTCGTCTCCCAGGCCTGCTGCGGATGATATCTCTTCCTCCTCCGGGAAGACTGAGACTTCCAACGAGAGTAGAAGAGATGATGGTATGGATGCTGAGGGCACCTCTGCTCCTTAGAGCTTTTCTAGCCCTAAGTGGCATATTTATTTTATATTGTCTTTGAGACTTATCTTAACAGACTTTGAATTATTTATTTGAATCTGTTTTATTCATCGAGCTTTATACTTTCATCTCACGCACTTAGTTCACTTGTCTGGTTATTGGAACATATTTTGAAAACTTTCTGAATTTCACAAATTATTGGGATTCATTCCTTACACAAGTCTTAATAAACCTCAAACTAAAATATGTAAATCCTAAGCAAGCAATGCTTCAATGTGCTTTTCCACCTACTTGTCATCTTGACAAGTGAGAATCTTGCTCAACCGCTTTATATATAGTAAATCTTCAGGTTTTGTGCATGCCAAGTTCTCGGGAATTTAAAACCATCCATAGTCTCCAGCTTGTAGGTTCCTCTACCCTGAACACTCTTGACCTTGTATGGCCCTTCCCAATTTGGGGAAAGTTTCCCTTTCTGCCCTACACCAGAAGCTTCCGCCTTCCTCAAGACTAAGTCACCCTATTTGAAGAACCTTTTTTTAACTCTTAGGTTGTATTAAAATGAAGCCTTTTCTGATATTCCACTATCTTCGCATGTGCCTCATCTCGTACTTCATCAATTAAATCTAGGGCTAATCTTTGCCCTTCCTCATTTTCCTCAGCATTGAAAGCTTGAATCTTGGTTGAGGAATGTGATATCTCTACAGGAACAACCGCTTCTGCCCAATATGCTAACATGAAGGGAGTTGCTTCAGGCGTGACTCTACAAGTAGTCCTATAGGCCCATAGTATTGGGAGTATTTCATCCACCCGGTTACTCCTCTTCTTTAGTCCATCCAGGATTATTCGATTTGTCACTTTTGCTTCCCCATTGGCTTGCGGGTGAGCCACAGAGGTGAATCGTAATTTAAACCTATGGGTTTTCTTCCTGGAGGCAGTTGAACCAGTTCCTTGGTCTTGTTTCTCTCCATGGCGTCCATTTCTGCCTTTATTGTTTTTGTCCATTCACCCATCTTAGCGGCTTGATTGAAATTGGAAGGTTCATCTACCCCCATTAATAAAAGTTCTTCTTCTTCCAGTTCTACAGGTTCAGTTGCATTGTAGATATCAGTTAGCGATTTATAATTCATCGGTTGATCATTTTCTTCTGAACTCGAGCTCGAGATAACCGATTCCAATGCATTACTCGACTCAATTCTTGTTCCAGATTGTAGAGTTGCTGTTGGTGGTGTCACAGGAGTTTGTAAAATATCACTATCATCTTCGCAAATATCCTCATGTCGACTTGCTTCATGAGTAATTACCACAAAGTTTTCTTTCTGTGAAGCTCGTGACTCAGTTTCTCGACTCCAGTCCCATGATTTGCACTCGACAAATTCTACATCTCGACATATACATATCGACTTTGATAGTGGATCGTAGAGTCTGTGAGCTTTCGTACCTGGTTCCTTACCAAGGTATATAACAGCTTTACTCCTGCAATCCAGTTTCATTAAATTCGCAGCTGGCAATTTCATATAAGCTAAGTAACCAAATACTCGAATGTGAGTAACCTGAGGTTTCATTCCGGACCAGGCTTCGTACGGGAGAAAGGAAGTCTGTTGAGTAAATAAATGGTGTGTCGAATTTCCTCTCCCCAAAAATACAACGGTAGGCCCCTTTCTAGCAATAAGCTTCTTGCCATCTCTATCATAGTCCTATTTCTCCGCTCAGCAATGCCATTTTGCTGCAGAGAATAGGGAGCAGTGGATTGACGCCTAATTCCAGCGTCTTCACAATATTGAATAAACTCTCTTGATAAGAATTCACCTCCGCTATCAGTTCTAAAACTTTCGATTCTTTTATCAGGCACATTTTCAACTAAGGCACGAAATCGTTTAAATGCATCAAAAGTTTCACTTTTAGTTTTCAACAAATATGTCCACATGACACAGATGTAATCATCAACCAGTAAAAAAATATACCTATTGCCAGCAGGGGTGCACGGTGTTATTGGCCCACAAAGGTCTCCATGTATAAGTTCCAGAGGTTTTGTGGCATGAAATTCCGTCTTCTATGGAAATCCCTTCTTCGTCTGTTTCTCCATCAAACATCCTGTGCAAGCATTTTTGGTTGAGTTACTCGGGGCATTCCACGTACCATATCATTTGTAGACATCGTCGATAAGGCTCTGAAATTCACATGACCAAACCTTAAATACCACAACCAATCCTCTTTTTCCCCTTGACAGTAAACACTTTTGTTCCGGAGTGTATAAGATTACCTTGTACAATCTGTTCATCGATTGTTTGACCTTCATGAGTAACTCCTCTTTTCTACCACGAATCCAGAGATATTCACTACTAAGTATGACCTTGTGTCCTTCCTCCGAGAGTTGTCTGAGGCTAATGATATTACTACACAATGATGGAATGTAATAAACATCATTCAACACTCTTTCTTCTCCATTTTTACATTGCAAAATAACAGTCCCCTTTCCCTTAATCTGAACCATTGAGCCATCTCCAAACTTTACCTTGCCTGTTACTTGCTTGTCTAGCTTCCTAAATTTTGAAATTTGTCCAGACAGATGGTTGCTTGCACCATTATCGAGGTACCACAGATTTGACTCGAATTGTGTGTTACTGCCTTCAGCTTTAAGCCTTGGAGTCACCTTATCTTCAGTCACCAACATGCTCTCCTGCAGTTTGTCATCAACTTTTGCGAAAAGTAGTGCAGGTTCCTCATCCAGAATTTGCACCATGTGTGCCTCATCCGTAGTTTCACGATCTCGTTTTAGTTTCTTAAATTCGATTGCGAAGTGTCTGTAGGCACTGCAATTGAAACAGTGGACCTTACTCAAACCTTTAACCCACTGAACGGGTTCCTTGCTTTTGTACTCGCCACCGCATCTGTTTATTTGATTTTTCCACCCCTCGGACCTACTTGTTCGCTGTAGCCATTCTTCCCTTGTTAACAGAAGCTTTCCCTCTTCTTTCTCTCGTTTGCTCCACGCCTCCTCCGTAAGGAGCAGTTGATTATTGCCTGTGTCCGGTTGTCCTCGAAGGCGTTCCTCGTGTGCCTTCAAAGAACTAATAGTCTTTTCAACGGCCATCGTCTCAAGGTTTTCAAATTGCTCGATTGTGGAAGCAATTTGAAGGAACTTAGTTGGAACAGCCCATAAAGTTTCTTAACCACATATGATTCTTCAACTGCTTCTCCAAGAGCTCGAATATTTGTGACCATCCCATTTAGTTTCAGATAGAACTTATCCAATGAATCTGTCTCCTTCATGATTATTGCTTCAAACTCAGATTTAAGCGTTTGAACTCGTGCTGTCTTTACATGATCCGCTCCCGGACTCATGGTTTTCACAGCCTTCCATGTATCTTTGGCATTTGTCTTCTCTGCCAATATCAACAGCACATCATCCGGTACCCCTTGGTATATGGTTGCCATTACTGTTTTATCCACCTTGTCATCTATTGCCCCTGAACCCTTTGGCTCAATCGCTTTCCACACGCCCTGCGCCTGCATGAACACTCGCATTTTTAGAGCCCACACTGTATAATTCCCCTTAGTCAGCATGGGATAAGTCAGACCTATAGAGCCATCTTTGCTCTTCCCCGTATCCGTTCCTAACATGCTTCTAGGAATACACTTTGGCATACACAGATTCGTTTAGCTCTGATACCAGATTATTGGAACAATTCTGGTGCTAGCTACTAAACTGTATATGTTTAAAACGAATAAAACAAAGACGTGCTAAAAAATAAACATTGTTTTATTTCATGAATTGCAAAGTACATAAATAGGAACATGCAACAGAACTCCTAAAAACTAGTACACCACCTGACCACTTGCTACTACAACTCTTTTATTCAAACGACTACAAACCAGACTCCTAAAAGGTCTCCATGATGCACACGACCGTGAAGAAAAAATCAGCAACTAAATTTAAATTAAAACATCAACCAAAACTAAATAAAATGATTAAATAAATTTAGATTAAAACCAACAATGCTAGTATATATACAATCTCAGGGATTATTTGAATTTATAGATGGTTAGGATCATTTTATAAAGCTAATTACTATGATATAGTATCTAAGATTTTTTTTACATTATTCTAACATGCCCGCTAGCTTATTTAGATCCATTTTAATTCAAGAAATTTAAATTTTATACTTCCTGGATACCAAACTAATCAAACAAATTTCTTAACATTGGAGCTAAAAACTCAAATTAATTATATTAAATTCAATTTACAAATGAAGTCAAATAAAAGCCTAGAGCATTGTAGTTTTTTCTCCAAAAGACTAATATTTTAATCAAAAACTAATTAAATTTTTATTCAAAGAAATTCAAATCCAAACATATCGTAATTTCTTAAACTAAATCTAAATCAAACAATATTAATATCTTAATTCTCTAAACGTTACGTCCTCAAAACACCCCTTCAAGAGTACTAAATACTTTTGTAGCCCCTCTAGAGTGATAAACACAAAAATAAGAAATCTTTTGTACTCATTCCAACCAAAAAGAAGAAAATAGTTGCATCCCCTATTATCTACAAACAATATATATTATATTGAATACATATCATTTACATTCCTCATGTTCCCTTGTTACTAAGAAAATTATTTGGGCGTTTTAATTTTCTTGGTTTTCAAAATCTAGGTGGTTTACTATATGGAAACAAGAAGAATTGGTGCAAGGAATAGAAGGGCCAGAAATGAGCACAGAGTGAGTGCTAACAGGAAAGCAATTGAGATTGATTACAGGCTGTTGAACAGTGTTAAAGTTCTTCAGCGGAGAGAGATCGGATCTAGAGGTGATCGATGTTTTCATTTGAGTGATGCTCGAGAGAGATTTCGGAGCATTTTCTTGCAGGTTTCTTCATTTCAAAAAATCCTCTATTTTTTAATCGAATTGATCTATCTATGTTTCTGTTTTTGCGTTTATGGTTTTAGTTTTGTTAATTGTTATGGAGGCCTCAATAGATGTCCGGGTGTCTGTAGTTAATCTCCTCTTTTGTATATTGAAGTATATTAAATTTTCAAGTTTTTTTTACATTGGTTGATAGTGGTGAAGACGGCCAATAAATTGAGTATGACTGCTTGTATTTGTGATTTTGCTCATGTATATATCAAATTTTAGTGATGTGATATATATTTGGGAGGAATTATAGGTGACTTTGCAATCTCTTAATATATTTTGTGTGTAATTATTATTATAATAATAATAATAATTAATATTAACTTAATTAGTCTGAGAAAATTTACTTAAAATATTTTAAGTTAATTAATTATAATTCAATCTATTTATTACAACATATGAAACAATTAAATTAACATCATTATCTAATACCATATCAAATTAATACTATATAAAATTATAAAAAACATTACTTGTTAACTTGGTAGAATATCAATTATTTTATGTAAATAAGATAGTAATCTAAAAGTGAAACAAAGTAAATGTGAAATTAAATTATGCATTGAACTTTCATGAGTGGTCCATGTAAATAAGGGTGTAACTAAATCCCTACTTAAATGTATACTAAACCATAATAAGCGGGATATGTTATAAATTTGTATATTGTTTTTCGTTTGATCTTCTTAGTCAAATGATATGGACAGTTAGATCCTAATATTAAAAGAAAATACATTACTCAAGTTATTAGGTTCAAATCCCGTCAATAAAATATTTATATTATTACTTAGATAGTATTTCGAATTTCGCCAACACCAAATATTTATAATATTATTTATAAACATACTAATAATGTTAATGGTTAAAACTCATCAATTATTTACAATTTAATCATAACAAAAAATTATACATATTAAGATAAAAAAATCATAATAAGTGATAAGGGGATAAAATAAACCTCGATTGTGTCATTAATACTGCATTAATTACACGTGACTTAGCTCCTTACAAGGCCCATTTATGAAGGCCCAAAAGGCCTGAATATTAATTAATTTCATAATTAATTAATATGGGAAAATCAGCTAATAAGTAAAGTCCAAATAAGGACACAACTCCTTGGAAATTCGCCTCCAAAAAATTTCATAGGATAGGATTCAATTTCCTGCATTATAGGACTCCAAAGTCCACTCAAAATTTGAGATTTGTCCACCAATTCTCCTAACCCTAATCTAATTTTAAGGCATCTCATGCCTATATGCCTCACCCCATAAATTAGAACTACGTTTTTGACCTAATCCTTGGCATACATCAAGGTACGTAGGCATCTATTTAAGGCAGATCGAGTCATAAAGCACAAGAGCAGTCAAATCAAGATTCGAAGCTCACGAAACCTTGTAATAAATGCACCCTAAGTTTTTATCCATAACATTTAGCGTTGTCCGTGAGAAAGCATTACAGCAACTATGGTGAACAAACGGAGCGGAAATGACGCCCCCGAAGGAACACCAGCTGGGACAACCCAAACGATTTTGTCAATGGTGGAAATAACCCCACACTCTTGCTATGCCCCTACCCAAGGAGGATCCCTGATAGGGGCAACTGAGCCTCAGCTACAAGGGACGAATCCTCCAGCTCCTCAAGGGACGAGTTCTCAATTTCAGCAGGTTAATGCACCAGTGAATTCTCAAATCGTTGGGTATGAGTATTCAACTATTGTAACAACTAACCCCCTTTATGGGATGCCCCTATACCCCGAGTTTGGAGGAAGTGGGCATTCTAATTGGAGTGAAGCACAGGAACAGACGCCCCACAATATACGAGGTTTGGCTCCTATTCCGGAAGACCAAGAATTTTCTGGACCTTACATTGAAAGAGATTCTGAATCTTCGAATGATGATGTGGCTCGGAGAAGGAGGAATGCTGGTAAAGAATCAATGCATGATGCTAACCAACGCCCTAGGAGCACACGAGGAATGAATTTCCAAGAAGTTTAAGAGAAGGTCAGGGCTCACGAAGCTGAGATCCAAAGGATGAAGCGCGACCTGGAGGCGCACTTGACCCCAAGACCCCTACTACCTCCGAGGAGGACAGATCCTCCTCAAATCATAGACCTGGATGGTCTAATACCAAGAATGGATGTTGCTCTAAGGGCTGATTGAAGTGATCTCATGCCCCTAGGAGATCCTGATGATCCAACTTCACCATTCAATGAAGAGATAATGAATTCCAACATATCAAGGAAGTTTAAGATGCCCACCATCAAAGGTTATGATGGCACTGGGGATCCCTCTAATCATGTCAGAACATTATCTAATGCACTGTTGCTATAGCCCGTGAACGACGCAATTAAGTGTCAGGCCTTTCCTCAAACCCTGTCGGGAATGGCTCAAAGGTGGTATAGCCGTTTGCCTTCGAATTCAATTGGATCCTTTAGAGACTTAAGTCAAGCTTTTATTAAGCAATTCATCAGTGGAAGAGTGCATGACAAGAGTTCGGCATCTCTCATGAGCATTGTGTAGGGAGCAAACGAGTCCTTGAGAGACTATCTGAACCGTTTAACCAAAGAAGCATTAAAGGTCCCAGACCTTGATGGCAAGGTAGCTATAATAACACTGCAGCAAGGAACTAGGGACAAGTTCTTTAAGATGTCATTAACCAAGCGCCCCCTGAAAGCATGTTACAGCTCCAAGATAGGGCCGAGAAGTATATCAAAGTGGAGGAAAGCATGAGGAAGACGGTAGTTAATAACAAGTCCGCTGGTGGCATGAAGCGAAAGACTGATCTAGAATATAATGCCAAGGACAAGTATCCTAAAAATAAGCAAAACACTGATTTATCCCCGAAAAAGAGAGGAATTGGACAAAGGTTCACTGAATATGCTAAACTGAATGCTCCTACAAGTCAGATCTTAATGGAAATCGAAAGGGATAGGGATGTTCGTTGGCCTAAGCCCCTCAAGGCTGATTCTACCAAGCTAGATAAGAGCAAATATTGTAGATTTCACAAGGATACGGTCCATGACACCGATGAGTGTAGACAACTAAAAGATGAAATTGAATTTTTTATTTGAAAAAGAAGGCCGAGCAAGTATACTAGAGATGGAGGGGATAGGAATAATAATGGAAGAAGGAACTTCAAGGATCTCAAAATGGATCAAGATGATTAGGGGCAAAATCCCCAACCCAGGGGACCGATGATAAACGCAATCTTTGGAGGACCACGACCCCGAGGGCCAGTGATAAATACAATATTTGGAGGACCGACTGCTGCTAGTTCATCTAAAAACTCGAGAAAGGCATATACTAGAGAAGGTATGCATATTGTCGGAGAAGTCCCGAAGAGGGCTATGACAGGAGTAACAATGACATTCGATGATTTTGATTTAGAGGGTGTCAAATTTCCTCATGACGATCCTCTAGTCATAACACCGATAATATGGAACTGCCCGGTGAAGAGAGTCCTTGTAGACAATGGAGCCTCGGTGAACATCTTACTCCATGATACCTTTATAATGATGGGTTACAATCATTCTCAATTAACCCTAACTAATATGCCAATATATAATTTCACTGGAGTCGAGTGCCCTATGGAGGGAATAATTAAGTTGCCTACGACTATAGGTCAGGAACCAAGACAAGAAACACAGATGTTGGACTTTGTAATGGTAAAAGCTGGATCAACGTATACAATACAATCATGGGAAGAACGGGAATACATGCTTTTAAGGAAGTACCCTCTTCTTATCATTCGGTGATAAAGTTTCCAACCCAAAACGGGATTGGGGAAGAAATAGCAGATCAAAAGATGGCAAGGAGTTGTTTTGAGGGGCAGTTTTTTCCTATCAAAGACCTGGATGTATGTGAGAATGACGAGAAAAGAGGGAAGCCATCAGAAGACTTGATTCTGATCCTTTTGGCACCCGAGGATTATCAGAGAGTGACTTTAATTGGAGCGTCACTAGAGAAGCCCCTTAGAGCGAAGTTCGTGCTATTTTTACAAGAAAATAGTGATGTATTTGCATGGTCAGCCGCTGATATGCCTGGCATAGAACCGGAACTAATCACTCACAAACTGACTGTGGATCCAAATCGAAAGACCATGAAGCAAAATAAAAGAATTTTTTCCCCGGACATGCAGGAAGCAATCAAGCAAGAAGTGGAGAAGCTCGTGGAGGCTGCTTTCATTGAAGAGATACAATTTCCAGAGTGGTTAGCAAACCCTGTAATGGTGAAGAAGGCTAATGGAAAATGGAGAATGTGTGTGGATTTCACTGATCTGAATGATGCATGTCTGAAGGATTGTTTTCTGTTGCCAAGGATAAATACATTGATAGATGTGACCGCTGGTCATGAAATTCTAAGCTTTATGGATGAATTTAATGGATACAATTAGATCAAGATGTATAAGAATGACATCCCAAAGGTATCATTTATCACTGACTTTAGTAAATAAAATTTTTAAAGATCTTATTGGCAAAACTATGGAAGTATATGTAGATGACATGTTAGTCAAGAGTCTTGTGAAGAATGATCATATAACCCATTTGAGGGAAACTTTGGAGGTTCCGAGATATCAAAAATGATGTTAAACTTTGCAAAGTGTGCTTTCAGTGTGGGATCTAGAAAGTTTTTGGGACAGATGGTCTCCATGAGGGGAATTGAACCAAATCCTGATAAGATAAAGACCATATTGGACATGGATCCTCCGCGGTCTATTAAAGATATTCAAAAACTCACTGGAAGGGTTGCTACCTTAGGACGATTTATCTCCAAATCTAGAGACAACTGCTTGCCATTATTCAAAGCCTTGAAGAAAGTAAAAGATTTCATATGGACCGAGGAAATTCAAGAGTCGTTCGAAGGATTAAAGAACTACATGTTTCAAGCCCCTTTGTTGGCTAAACCAGTCTTGAATGAAACTTTTTACTTATATTTTGTCATCCCAGAAAATGCCTTGAGCACCGTGTTGGTTAAAGAGGAACTTAAAATCTAGAAACCCATATACTATGTCCGTAAGATTCTGCATGGAGAAGAGTTGAATTATTTTACTATTAAAAAATTTGCTTTAGCCTTGCTGATGGCTTCAAGGAAGTTGCGTCCTTACTTCCAAGCTCATAAGATCGAGGTACTAACAAATCACCCTTTGCGAAATATTATTCACATTCCCAAAGCTAGTGTGAGACAGATTAAATGGGCCATAGAACTGGGAGAATTCGACATCAAGTACAAGACGTGAACGACAATAAAAGCCCCGAATGATGCAACTAAAGCACGATGCGAGAATTGAGATATTCCTTGATTGATGGAACTTCGTATAAAAGATCTTATGTGGTTCCTTACTTAAGATTTCTCAAACCTGATGAGGCGTGTTTAGCTCTCGAAGAAGTACACAAAGGTATTTGTGGGCAACACTTGGGGAGTAGAGATCTAGCACATAAGATAACCCGTTCAGGCCTCTATTGGCCAGAAATGATTGCTGATTCCAAAGATTGTGAAGAAGTGTGATCGTTATCAGAAACATGCGCCTATTGTTTGACAGCCCCCCAGATGTTAACTTCCATCAATTCTCCAATTCTTTTTTCTATATGGGGAATGGATATTCTCGGGCCTTTTCCGATGGCTACTGCTCAGAGAAAGTTCTTAATTGTAGCAAATGATTACTTTACTAAGTGGATTGAAGTTAAGCCTTTGGCCAAGATTACAACTAAGCAAGTTGCTAAATTCCTGTGGGAAAATGTCATGTGCAGATATGGGATCCCCCGAATTTTGGTGATTGATAATGGAGCATAATTTAATAATGATGAGTTTAAGAAGTATTATAAGGAGAATGAGATTGAGTTGCGGTTCACTTCTGTAGCACATCTCCAAGCCAATCGGCAAGCAGAGGTTGCAAACCAAATTATTCTAGATGGATTAAAGAAGAGGATTGAGAAGTCCAATACTTCCATTACTTTGGGTCTACAGGACCACATATAGAGTTACTCCAGGAGCAACACTGTTTATGTAAGCATATGAGGCAGAAGCGGTCATTTCAGTAGAGATATCACATTCATCTCCAAGAATCCAAGCGTATAATGCTGAAGAGAATGAAGAGGGACAAAGTTTAGCCCTAGAGTTGATAGATGAAGTACGGGATAAAGCACACGCAAGGATTGGGAAACATAAAAAAAGGCTTCTTTCTACTATAAATTAAGGGTGAAAGAAATGTTTTTCAAACAAGGTGACTTGGTTCTAAGGAAGTGGAAGCTTCTGGTGTGGGGCAGAAGGGAAAATTCGCCCAAATTGGGAAGGACCATACAAGATCAAAAGTGTCCAAGGAATAGAATCCTAGAAGCAAGAAACTATGGACCATTTTGAAGTGCCAAGAACTTGGCACACTCAAAACCCGAAAGTCTATTATGTATTAGTCTGATTGGAAAGATGTTTATTTGTCAAAGTGGAAAATAGGTTGAAAATCACCTTAAAGCTTTGCTAGCTTAGGATTCTATGTTTTATAAGACTATTATTTTCAAGTTTTAGTTTTATCAAGACTTGTGTAAGGGATGAATCCCAATAGTTTATGGAATTTATAAAATTTCCAATATGTGGTATTGAGTTTCTACAACACACAAAGTTATAATAAATAAAACTAAGTGCATAAATTTGGATATAAAAATGTAGTGTTCGATAAATAAAGAGACTATTACAAGTTCTGATCATAAATAACAAAGCCACGCAGGGTCAATAAAAACTCTTAGGAGCAGAGGTGCCATCGGCATCAATATCGTCGCCTCCTTCTCTCTCATCAGAAGTCTCTGCAGTAGCAGTCTCACTAGAAGAAGGGCCGATATCGTCCTCTGCGGGTTGAAAAAAGGACTCAGGGGGAGGAAGAAGCTGGTCCTGAGGGATATCATCTAAGATGACTACGCAGGTATGGAACCTCTGTAGTAAGGTGTCGTCATCGGGGCACACATAATCCGTCGGGTTAACATCAGGACAAGTCTCGTTCATTGTCCCGAGAGCCGTGTCCCAGCCAGTCCTGAAAAATCCAAGGAACACCATGTTCTTCCTAACCTCTCATGGACTGAGCAAACTCATCCGTGTCCAAGTAAGCATCGATGATTCTGTCCTTCTCAGCCTTCAGATTAACTAGCTCAGCATTGGCATCCCCTAACTCTTACGCCTTACGCTTCATCTTCTTCTCCGGTGCAATATACTTCCTCTGTTTCCTCCTGAGGGCGTTAGCCGCGTTATCCGAGGCTTTCTTCCCGGACTCGGTTTGTCTCACAGCCACTTGGAAATAAGCATTAGACTGAAAGGAAGAAGAAAAATTAAAGGACGTAAGGCAAGGGGGTAAAGTAGCCATAGGAACAAAGGAATGCTAAAAATATATATATAAAATGGTTAAAAGGGGAAGACCCTTACCGAGGCTAGATATTGGGCACCCATAAGCTTTACCCACTCCATGTCTGGACCAGCCACAATATCAGTGAAGTCCTTAGGGGTCACATAGTGATAAGACCAATCTCATGCGTGCTTCCCTGAACCAACCACGGAATCCCCTTGATGGAATCCCCGGAGAGGCTGGAAAATACCAGTAGCTATAGAAGCAGGAGCAGCTGGGGTTTCAGTTCCCCCTTCCCCCCAGAAGACGCCTCTACTATGGGCTCTTTATGCTTCTTCAAAAAGCTAGGTTCTGTTGGCTTACCATGGGGATCCAACCCCGTAAGCCGGGCCTTTTTCATTCTTGTTATTATCTTCATGACAGGCAAGTTCTTATTATTGATTTCCTTGGAGGCTGCAAAAAACAAGGGAAAAACAAAAATAATTGGTGCCAATAATGCATGAAGAAAATAAAAATAAGAAAGGAAGAAAAAATACCCTATAACGAGACTGAGGAAACTTAACTATGCTAAGACATATTCTCATGTGCTCTAGTGAATATTCTAACAATAACAATTATTAATTGAACATAAGCTTAAATTATATTTTCAACATACAACCCCGTAATCTAAACTCCAGACTACAGATTTTTAATGCCAAGCAAATATCTCATTCCTTCAACTTTACAGTAGCCATGTGGCTTTGGTTAGAATATCTTCACGCTCATCTCCTAAACTAATATGTCTGATTATAATTTTTCCATGTTCCATACAATATCGCATAAAGATATATTATATATCGATATTCTTACTCCTCCAATGGAAAACATGATTTTTTGTCAAGTATATCAACGATTTATTGTCTATATTGATTACCACCGGATGATGCTTCTTATTTGTAATCCAACCAAGTAAATTACTAAGCTACACCTGTAACGGCCATAAACTCAGCTTCACACAAACTCAAAGACACACATTAACATTTATGAGATACCCAAGTGATCCGACTATCTTTCAAATAAAATACCATTTCACCAAGGCTCTTTTAATCCTCAGTGTTACATGTTAAGTCACTATCAGAGTATCTTGAAAGTAAGTAATTTCCGGTCCCCTTTGCGTAGAACAAACCACAATCAACATTTCCCTTCATGTATCTTAAAACTCACTTTAGTAGATTCATGTGGAGAGTCGTGGGACGCTCTATGTACCTACTAGTATCGATTTGGGATGAACAAAATACCTAAGACTATCATGCTCTTAAAAATAATAAATTTACCGCCTTCCCCCATATTTGCTCAGTTGAATATTCATTTCCATTGGATATTTGATAAAATTGCATTCACTAAGTAAAGCCTTATCGGGAAGAATTTTTTATTTATGTTGCTTGCTTTAACTCTATAAATATCTTTTATAGGTCCACATTAAAACCCAAGTAGTACGATAATATTCCAAGGTAATCCGTTTCAAAATTCTAGTTCATATGCCTGTTGAATTTTTTGATGTTACTAACATTGTTACGCGTAATCATCACGTCATCAACATAGACTTTCATAATCAGCATCTCCACTGACATTTAGTTTAAACCGTATGCTCATATGAACATTTTGCTAGTTTCAAGCAAAATCTTATAAGGTGTACTAGTTTATCATCTTTTTTACATTGATAAGTAACCTTCCTACTCTATCATATACCTACAAATAAGTGACATTTAACACCCTTGTTCCCATTTTGTAGTAATTGACTAAGACTTACAATGTTTCTAAAATGTTTCTAAATTTCTTCTCCATTTATGCTCGTACTGAATGAAGGATGTCTTCACCACGTATTTTTCCTCCATTGTCTCTCAAAGTTTTGTTATTAGTCACAAATCCATTCAATTTGAACAAGAAAATTTATGGGTGCATACCTGTATAAGGAGAATATCAAGGATTTAAGGAAAGGATAGTTGATCCTAAAATCAAAATTAATTTCATCCTACTATGAATTTTTCTATTGATCAAAAACCGAGGCTCATGAATTTTAGTTGCAACACATGAATCGGTACATTTCTAGTTGTAACTTGCACCATGGTTTATGATTATAGAGTACGCCATAGATGACCATATGCTATATTTTTATAATGCAATGATAACTTTGTTTTATAATTGCCCAAATTTTTTAAGTAACTGCAATACTATAAAAATGATGTTACAATAGACACAAATCTTGTGTTGCAGTTCAGTTGTAGTGTTGCAATGTGCAACACTATTGAACAAGGCGTCACATCTGATATATAGCTAGCCAAGTTTATGTTGACGTGGCACAGCTGAGGTCCAAAAAGATGATGTGGCATTGGTGATGACAGTGTGTGAGACCAAAATGCCCTCCACATACATACATATATATTTATATCTCTATATCTATATATATATATATATATGTACTAATTACTTGGCAAACCTAGTACCGTGGAATAATTGTTGTCAAGTATCCTATCAGGTTTTGTTAATCAACAATGAATTTATGACTAAGAATCTACGGATAGAGCACCATTAGTGACCATCACTAGTATGTGGCTTGACTATCTTGAGTGATTTCCTAATTTCAGTGAAAAAGGTGTCCATCCACTGCCAAGTGAATTTGCAACAACTTTAGGCACTCTTTTGGGAGCGTCTAAATGGAAAAATCAAATACTTGTAATAGAAGTCTATATTAATTATACCTATCATATAATATCCAAATAGTTTTTTAAATATATGTTTGGGGACCATCTACGAAATCTAATATAGGGTGCACGTCAACGATTCGACTTAAAATGTTGCCAAATACGACATATATGAACTAGATTTTTTGAATTATAATTTATGATGTGTTGAACATGATTGGCACCTCTCAAGGTGCCTCTATAGTAGATGCTCTTACTGTAGCTATATATTCTTAATGAAGGTGACAATTTATGTGTATGTATTTAATAAATATGAGCCTCAGATGATATGGACTTTATTTCCATGTTAGTTGACCTTGTTAGTTGACTGATTCTTTTTAATGATTACTCATGGGGATTTGTTGATGTAATTATAAATCAGGAGGAGTATGATACCCATGATCCACAAGGGCAGTCTGCAACGGAGCTACGGTCTCCTGAATGGCAAAAAGAGGTTAAGGATATCGTATCTGCTCATGGCGTTGTCTTTGCTCTTTTGATGTCTGGTGTTTGTGTTGCATTTAGCCGAGGTAATCTTTTTTCTTTGATGATCATCATGAGATACATGTTAAAAAAGACCTATTCATTTTAAACTTTTTATGCATGGCATGGCTTCAGCAACCAATCAAAGGATATGTATTCTGAATTTGAGTTCAGAAGAATATATTGGGAGAATATTTTACAATAAATTCAATGATTCGGTCATCACTGCCTCAGCTTCCAAATCAGATAATTACACCTCCTTGAAATGCAGGACCACAAGAATTGAGTGCGTATATTACTTGTACTCTCAAAAGTTTTCTTTTTTTTTAGTTTATTACTTCCTCAGTAATTTGTTTACTCATGCAATCCCATCAAATGGTGTCAGATACATTCAAAATGGTCACCCAGATGCTGGCTTCCTTGTTTTTGAATCAGAGTTACTGAAATGGTGCAGTTCTCTCCAGATTGATAATGTAAATGCTAAAGCAGTCACCTTTTCTGCCCAACATAGGCAAGAATACAACTTATTTTTGTTTATTCTTAAATAAGGAAAATTAAGACTATAATTCTTCACATAGAATGATCCTTAATTCTGATATGAATTTTTTTTTGATTTCCCTTATCGAGATCAGCATCTACAAGGTCTATGAACTGCAAAACTACAGCATGTTGTACTCCATTTCTGGTACAGATGTGCAAGGCATAAAGACCAGGTAAGGTTTTATTATGAGTAACTAGCTATATTATTAAAGATAGATGATAATCCCTTAGAATATTTATTTAAATTTATTTAAATGAACTATAATACAATCATTGTATCATTTTTTTAATAATTACAACATCATGAATTATTTACATTATATCATTATCTAATATTAAAAAGTCAAATAAATACTTCAAAAATAAAAAAATTAAAATTATTGTATTTGTGCCCTAGGTAGAGTTACAATAAAATATTTACAAATAAAACAACATTCCAACAATTATATTATTTTATCATAAACAGTTTGAACTCGACTCCTTAAAAGTTCGGTCCTGCTTGAGCTCATTAAGAGCTCGATCTCATGCTCAAACTCGAACAACAAAAATGTTCGTTAAATTTTTCGAGCCTAACTACACTACAAGAATAAATTTAAAATATAACCATCGTAGAATAAATTTAAACTATTTCATTAATGTTAAATAATTTTTAAATAAAATATTTGTGTAACTTAGGTATATATATACTCAATGCACATTTGTCATGTCAAGAATTAGTATCAGGTGCACATCAACATCAAATTTAAACATTTATTTTTACATCACATCTAACCTTCATTTCATCTCATCATATATAATACATATATGTGTAAACTTATTTATATTCTTTCTTCACAATCATCGCCCAACACCACAAAGTTCCCCAAAATGTCATTCACAATCGACATTTTTCAAGAGTTCCGAAAAAGTCATCATTATTTTATATATACATCATATATGTCTTATATTCGGCAAAGGCATAAATATACCATTATTGTTATTTTATACCCAATAAGAAATAAAGGTTACTTATATGTCTCTAAAATATAAGATAGCGTGATCGTACAAGGGACACTGTTGTTATTCAAGAGAAATTTGCTCCACCTACACGTTGTGCTATGATAGTGCGAATTCACTTCAAGGATAAAACATAAACAAGAAATCTGGCATGACCGGAAAACTTGAACGGAGGCCACACCTCAATTCGCAAGGAAAATCATGTAGGCGTGTATATATAAGCCTAACAAATTGTATCCATATTCGAAGAACCTCATGGAAATTCATAAAACTGAGATCTAAATTTATATTCAATATAGATTATACGATACTGATCCAAAATTTAATCTGATCCACAATCTAAAAATTATCTAAACCAAAATTTAACAGAAAATAATCTAAAATAATTTTATATTTAGTTGTAATCAGAAATCGATCAAAACCAAATAATAAATTGTTTGAACAGAATATGACTCAAAGTACCAAATCGAATATGTACTTTATGTCGGAAATTTAAACATTGAATAAAATTGAATTTTAGTTTTGTTGTTATAATTTGAAAAAGTCATAACTTATATTTCATATTAATTAAACTATGTTTAAGTTAATAAATTATATATTCATCATAAACTTTTATATTTAAGATGATGTTTATGTATAAAATTAACTTAATCCGAATTTTATCTGATAATTTTGTTTCCGAATTAAAGGTAAACTTAACCAAATTCAATATAATATGAACTTGATATAATTATATGATAATCGAAAATTGATCTGATCTGAAATCAATTTGATTATGTAAATCTTCATGTCTAAGTTTGTATATGTGAGAAAAACTAGAAAAAGAGGTTATCTAGGTTTTTTCAATAAAAACAATAGATTATGTGAATTGTCATGTTTATGTTAGTAAATGGGCTAAAAAAATAATAGAAGAGGTTAGCTAGCTAGGTGTTTTTCAGTGACATTCTCTGTCCATCTATCTTCGAGTATATATGTAGAGCCTAATTGACTAGCTTTGGATGGCTTGTGTCTAAGACATCGACTATGCTGTTCAAGCCATTTAAAATGCATGGTCTTGAAGGTGTAACTCAAAGTCCTTGATTTTTATCTAGACTGTACACAAGTCATAGACACCATTTAACTTGGTTTAAATGTACTGCCCTACCCTAAGTATTCTCACCGTATCAAACAGCTTGTTTAACAACACCTTGGATTAACTTTATAATAACACCATGCAGTTGTCTAACGCCTATTTTCAAGAGATATTTCTTAGAATATAAATGTTTACACTTTTTTGAATAATATTGTGCGGTAACTGCCATCAATAACATTTTGACACATCTTCTTGACAAACAGCCGGGGATTAATGATGTTGATTTATACCAATGCCGGAAGACATGCTCCTCTTAAGTTTCATTCAATAGAGGATGGATGTGTTCTTAAATCCTTCAGTTATCCCCTACATCACACAAGAGTGAATTTTATTGAACTGTTCCATGAAAAGGTGCTAGTCAAGCAGGAGAATGAGAATCTTCAAATTTTTGATGTATGTACTTATTTCCTTTATAATAATATGCATGTTCTCTTCTTTATTTCCCTTTGTAACTTGTAATAGTTGAAATTTTTATTTACAGGTTCTGACCTCTGAGCTGATAGAGGTGAAAAGAACTAAATCCATGGCGCCATCAATGTTCATTTTTCTTCACAACACCAGATTATTTCTGACTTTAAGGAACGAAACAGTAGCTGTCTGGAACTTACGTGGGGAGGTTGTGACTTTATTTAAGGATCACCTTTTGGGGTCTCCTGGTAGAAACATTAAGAACATTTATGTCACAGCTCGCCAGGATCTTATTATGTTTTTCTGCAAGGCTCATTTAGATGACCCATGGTTGGGACAAAATGGTAAACATCATTTTCAATAACTGATGATAAATATTAGCGCACACACTGCGGATTAATTCTTAATATATGAATTATATATATTGCATTTCATTTGTCTTTGTGTAGCTGGTTCAATAAAGATCAGCAGTATCTTGACTGGTAAATGCCTTGCCAAGATCAATGCTGGTAACACCAGTCTGATAAAAGAATGCAAGTGCAGTGGTCGAAGGTGCAACTTAAGCAAGCCAATCAAAGGTACTGAAATCAAGAGCACTCTTGAAGATGCACTAAAAGACATCACTTCTATCTTTTATGATGAAGAACGCGGTGAGATATACACTGGTCAACGGCTTGGCTTGGTCCATGTTTGGTCCAACTAAAGCTGCTCGATCTCATTGCTTTGAAGACTACATGGCCAAATCTAGACATGTGCAACTAAAGGAGCTCTCATTAGCTTAAAGACTACAATTGGTGTACTATATTTACTTAATTACAAATACATCATGGTAAAATGTAATTATTGCCAAAACTCAATTATCACGGGTAAGATGATATTAGGCCGGTACTCGGTGTTTTAAACTTGCAGCAGCGTGGCATGTCAAACGGCCTAGTACTCTTACTTCCTAAAACCCTGAATCCAAGTGTTTTTATTAATATTCTAATGCTTATCAATATTTTCCGAGCAAATATAGATAAACTTTTTGAAACATAAGCACTTTCCATTGCATTATGAGTCTTATATTCATATTAGTAGAAATATGTATATATTTTTTATGTAAAATTTAACTAGCTCTAGGACTCATTTCTTTCAACTAAATAACTTAAAATTCCTTATATTGAAAATGAGTTATACTTTTAGATTTGCTCTATGTTAGGTTTGCTGTATTTCATACCGGGTAAACTAACTTCAAGTTCCATACTTTTTCCAGTTAAAAAGGTGTTACCAAACTCCACAGTGATTATTACAAGTTAAGTAGGTATTTAATATAAAAATATTAATTACATACCAAAATTAACAACATAACCTGTAGATGCATATCAATAAACCAAACATTTATATTTAGTTATCTTGAAACTCGTAGTTTTAACTGACGAAGTTAAGTTCTACATAATTATAAAAGTTGAATAGTCTTTTATGTAATTCACCTAAATACGGTATTTCTTCTTTTTTGTTTTATATTATATGCACTACTTGAAAAAGTAGAATAGACATTGCCTCTTAGACATCGGTTGCTTCTGCAGCCTATGTAAAAGGTATTTTTTACATCAATTTTGGGAAACCAATGTCTTTTGTTGTTATAAACATCACTGGTTTAGCTCAACCGATGTTATATATCTGTTTTAAAAAAATTAATCAACGCGTCTTCCCCGGTTTCCCCCATTAACCAAATAATTCATTCCCTCCATGTGTTTCCCCCCTTGTTTTTTGACTTGATAAAATTCTCCCCCTTTTTCACACAAATCTTCCCCCTCTTTTCTATAAAAAAAATTAAAATTAAAATCAAAAAACAAAAAACAAAAAATGTATTCTCTCATCTCTCATAAAAAAACTCTCATTTCACCAAGAACAGGTTGTTAATTGTGCTCTCATTTCCCTCTCTATGCTCTCATTTCCCTCTCTGTGATCTCATTTTCTCGTAGATTTGAGGGTTGCTCTTATCAAGGTTTCTCTCATCAAGGTTGCTCTCATTTTCTCCTAGATTTGTGGGTTTCATTGCATTAAGTTGAAGTCGAAGTTGAAGTCAGAGTTGGATGTCAACTCGGAGTTTAAGTTTGGAGTTTAAGTCGGAGATTGAAGCTAAGTTGGAGGTTAAAGCTTGAATTAGGTAAGTTTTATACCCTAAATTCAGAATTGGGGGTTTAAATTTGAAACCCTAATTTTTTATTTTTTAATTAGTTTAAGCATTTGCATCTGCTTGTTTGAGTTGGTTGTTACATATTCTGTATAGAAATGAGTTGCTTGTCATATAGCAAGCCCTAATTTTATTTTATTTTGTTTAAATGATAGGATTTTGTTTAAATGAGTTGCTTGTCTTTTCTCTGTTTTCTCTAGGAAATGCATGTTATTTTGAGTTAAATACTTGGATGATAGACGAAATCCGCTTTTTGTTCTACATATGCCATCACAACATATAGTGTACATCTTTCATCTATTTGTAGTATAATGTAAACATTAAAATGCATGCCCTGTCTTGATTTTTGATTTCAAGATAATTAACTTTGATTTTTATTCATACTTGGAATAAAAAAATTATAAAAGAACACTTTAGTAACATATACATATGGTGCTTATAAAGTAAATAATTATGTGGTAGAGAAGAAGGGGGTCGGCTGGGAGGAGTTAGAAAAGCAGAAGTGATTTGTTTGGGAATGTACTTCATGACATGTATATATGTACTTTAATGAATTTATCAATCTCTAATGACTTTATGTTCAAAAAGCAGAACTTGTAGGTTCTGCTATATGATTCTACCTTAGATTTATACGATTTATATTCTGAAAATGAATGAAATGGCAGACTATTGCGTTATGATCGGATGAAACAGACAGAGGGAATATGAATATCTTCTAGCTTGGGAGATCGAATAATTAACAAGATAGTTGTAGGTAGGTCAGATCAAGAAAGTACAAGGTGATGAGGTTGGAGCCTACAAATAACGAATTAAAAGTCTAAGAAAAATAAGTTGTTTATAGTTGTAATAAAACAACAAAGTAGCTAAAATAATACTTTTTTAGCATATAGAATTAATAGAGGGAATGGATAAGAAAAGTTAGAGTAATTGAAAGGTGACTTTCCTCTCATCATCCATTTATTACATAAGTACATACAAAACTTTTACACAAAAAGTTCTGATTCCTGTTTGAGAAATGATAGTTAGCATGTGAATAGAGTTTTCTTGGCCTATGGAAGCAAATAATTTACGAGCATCGGCGTCGGGTACTGGTTGATTCTGCTCATTACAAATTATATTAATTTGATATGTTCATTGTCTAGTGTCGTGCTCTGCATTGTTCTGTGTTTCGTTTTGTTACATCATTTTAATCGATCAGTGTCGTGCTCTGCTTTGCCGATAATTATACATAGTAATACATATATATTACTAATTGTATGTTGCTTGTTTTTTAAATATTTGATATGAAAATTAGGTGGGAAATAGGTTATTGGACGAATATGGAGAAAGACTGGATTTCAAAAGAAAGGGATTCGTCGAAATATGAAGTCGGGGTTGAAAAGTTTTTGATTAATGCCAAAGAAAATTGTAAAAATCCTAAAAAAATACCTTACCCCTGCTGTAAATGTGTTAATTTCATGAAATTTTCGATCAAAGTAATAAGGGGTCATCTCTACGAGAATAGTTTTAATTTTGGGTATATTGTTTGGATTTGGCACAAATCCAAGACTAGTAGGTCGTCTATTGGTAGCACACGGCCTCCACATGAAGAGGAGCACAATGCAGATGCATTTAAATCGGCCTTTGAAGCTGCATCAGAAGTGGCTGCTGCTGTGATTTGTGAAGCAGCATATCATAATCTGGAGGGTAAATCAGGGGGTGATAACTAATATAAAGACTCACATGAATTTAAGAGGTTTGTGACCAATGCTCAACAACATATATTTGAGTGTAGCGACTGCACAAAATTAGATTTGGTGTTAAAATTGCATAACTGGAAAGCAAGATTTAGTGTTAGTGATAGCGCATTTAGCGATTTTCTCTCTATAGTTGGGTGATTCCTACATCGGGATAATGCATTACTTGTTAACGTATATGAAGCAAAGAAAACTCTTTTGAATTTAAGCCTCGAGTATACAAAATTCCACGCGTATCCCAATGAATGTTTTCTATACATGGGTGTAAATGAGACTGATTCGGAGTGTCCAAAGTACAAGCTATCTCGCTAGAAAGTGGGTAAGGAAAGTAGAAAAAGGTCTAAAATCCCAGCAAAAGTTATGCGGTAACTTTTGATCATCCCAAGATTTAACCGGATGTTTAAATCTTCTTTGACAGCTGAGTTGTTGACATGGCATTCCAACCAAAGAATTCATGATGGCCGGATGCACCACTCTGCCGACTCTCCTTCTTGGCGGAATATCGATTACAGGTGGCCTACCTTCGAAAGTGAGCCAAGAAATCTTCGACTAGCTCTGTCGGCTGATGGTATTAACCCAAATAACAATGGGATGACCAACTCGGTATTCTTGTTAGCCGGTAGTATTGGTAATATATAAACTTCCTCCGTTGTTATGTATGAAGAAGAAATTTATGATGTTAACTATATTGGTCTCCGGTCCACATGAACAAGGTTACAACCTTGACATGTTCTTACAACCGTTAGTTGATGATTCGAAAAAGCTTTGGGAAGAAGGTGAACCGAAAGTATATGATGCCTTCAAAAAATCATTTTTCACTTTAAGGGCGACTTTGTTATGGATGATTAATGATTTCCTGACATATGGTAATTTGTCTGGCTCTGTCAACAAGGGTTATTTGGGTTATCTAGTATGAAGTGATGATACCGTTGCTAACTATTTACCTTATAGTAGGAAATTATGTTACCAAGGTCATTGTCGGTATTTACCTAGAAATCGTCCATACAAGAGGAAGAAGGTAGCCTTTAATGGTCAACAAGAGTTTGGACAACCAATGTAACACCTTTCCGGACAAGGGGTGTTAGCACAACAAGAAAACATTAAATTTTCTTATGGAAAGGAAGTAAAGAAGTCGAAGAAGATGAACTGTGCTTGGAAGAAGAACTCAGTATTTTTTGAGTTGGAATACTGGAAATTCCATCACGTTCGTCACTGCCTCAATATTATGCATGTTGAGAAAAATATGTGCGATAGTCTAATTGGGACGTTACTGAATTTAAAGTTCAAGATAGTGAGGCATCTCGGCTTGATATGATGGACATGGGGGTTATAACTGATTTAGCTCCATAACTAGGAGAAAAAATAACTTATATGCCTCCTTCCAGTTTTACTCTAACAAAAGCTGGAAAAAAAGGTGTTGAAATCCCTCACATCAATGAAGTTGCCATATGGGCATTCGTCAAACATCAGAAATTGTGTATCCAAGGAGGATTTAAAGATATTTGGGATGAAGTCTCATGATTTCCATGTACTTCTTTAACAATTACTCCCGGTCATAATTCGTTTCGTACTTCTAAAGAATATTAGAGTTAGCATAATAAGACTCTGCTTCTTTTTCAACACTTTGTGTAACAAGATTGTTGACGTATCAAAACTTGATAAATTGTAACCGGTGTGGTATTAACCTTATGTGAGCTCGAAAAAATATTTTTGCCTTCTTTTTTTGATATAATGATACATCTAATAGTGCACCTGGTCAGGGAATTGCATTTATATGGATCAGTTTTCCAATAGATGGATGTATCCATTTGAGCGTTTTAATAAAGTGTTGAAAGTTATGTGCGAAACCGTTATTTTCCAGAATGTTGTATAGCCGAAGCATACTTGAAAGAAGAATCTGTAGAATTTTGCACAGAGTTTTTTAGAAATAGTTTTACAACTGCTGGTCTTTCGAAGGACCAAGGAAAACTTTCTGGTCCATTATCTGTTGCAACAGTAAAATCCGTTGAAGAGAAAGAACGAGATGAGGCGCATTTACACGTCCTTTTAAACAACAGTGAAGTGTTTCCATATTTTAAGTAAGTCACTTTTCTTTTCCTTTTCTTGATTAATTTTGTAATAAGCATTATTTTAGTTTGTAACCAAAACATTTATGCATTTTCAAAGGATGCATAAGGAGTTGCTTAAAAAAATTATGAAGGAAAAAAAACATTATTCAGTGGATGATTGGGGAGCATAATTGGATAGCAGGAAAACCATCGTGACTGTTTTGACTTTTGATGGCTATCTAGTTGACGGGATCCGATACTTCACAAGTATTTTACAAAGGGATGAGCTGCAAATCCCAGCAAGTACAAATTGACTAACTATTTTACCGGAAAATAAAGGGTGTTTTAATAAAACTATTTTTCTCAAAACAATAATAATTTTGTAAAATATTTTCTAAAATAAATCCAACCCAAAGTTTTATATTATAAAAATTCAGAATTTAAAACAAAACATAGCAGATTTTATAACAGATCAGAACAAAGTAAATCAGAACGAAACGATAATTTTAATAAATACCACAGTCTTGATCTACGGCCACACTTTTCCAGTAGCCGACATCGTATTCTTATTCCTATTCTCATATACCACACTTTCCCAGTGATCGACATCTAAAGTTCAATAATTACGCGCCCTTAATAGGTATCTAAAGTTGCACACTCATGCGCCTACTAAGGGTATCTAAGGCTAGTTCCGGAACTATAGCGTAAATTACGAACGGGTTCGAAAACGTAGACACTGGGTTCTAAAATTCATAAATAGTTATATTTTATAATTTCGAAATCAAAATTCTTATATCTTATACGAAATCAAAAACAGAATTTAAAAATATTTTCCGAAAATTAAAAGTAAGTCAAAAGTACTTACATCAAAGCTTGAACATATCTGAAATTACTCTTTTTGACCCTGTAAATGATGTTATCTTGAAACACACAAAACACGAAAGTTCAGGACTAAAGTGGTTGTCTTTGGAAGGAGTTGAGCTTTTCTTGCCCCCAGTCTGGATGGCCAGGATTTGGCCACATGTCTATGACCTTTGGTTTTTACCTAGCCTATAAAAGGCACTCCTCTTCCTCTATTTTCTTTTTTACCTTTATGTTTCTCTCCTTTTGCTCTCTTCTTCTTTATCTAAAGCTTTTCCGGCGTTCGTTCACAAAAGATCCCTGAATTTTTGAGTTTGTCGATCAGTCGTCCCCAATCGTTCTGTAATCTCTGACTTGAAAGATTTCCTTTCGCTTCTTTGCACTTTTCCTTTTGTATCTGTTTTTCGGGATAGTTTTGTTTGCTTTTGTTTTGGTTTGCAGTTGGTGGTTTTTTTTATGTTTGTTTGCTTGAATATGTGTTTATATATCTGTATGTATATATGGTTGTGTTATATTTTGGTGTTTATTTTTTTTGTAAGAAACTAGGGTTTTTTGGTTGAGTTCGGACTTGGCTGCTTAGTCCGGACTGATTTATTTGTTTTTTGTTATTTTTGTGTTATTGTGACTTAGGTCCGGAGTAATAGGCTAGTTACAGGGTTTGTAGTCCTGAGTGGTTACTATGTTTTATGTTTTGTTTTGGCTTTAAAATAAAATTGAACATAGGATAATCCGGACCAAGTAGATTTGAAGATAAATAAACTGTAGGAATTTAGACTAACCTTTATCACTTGTTTTAGGTTTATGGTCCGGACTAAAGCTCGTGCTAAGGCATATATAACTTGCTACCCGGGGCTGTCAGGTTCAGATTCGGAGTCTTCCAGTGATTACGAGCGGGTTGAGATGGGGAAGAAGGCTTTCACCTCGGATTCTGAAGCTATAACCAAGCTTTCCGTAGCTAAGATTTCTTCTAGGAAAGTACCCTGCAGTCCAGAGGGTTTATGGGTTAATATGCCGTATTATTTCATCACCAAGAATTCGACAGGAAGTTTGCCGATAGTATAGTTGCCAAGGAACATTATGAGCTGAAGGAAGAGTATGCTGCTTTAGACCATGCGGCGCAGGATTCCTCTGTCCGGGATGCGTTTCAATTGGATCCCCGGATCGAGTGGAGGGGGCGGAGCCAGATGAGCGGATTTATCACAGACTGGCCGATGGGTTCGTTCCTGTGTGGTTGGAGCATCTCCAGTCCGGTGGAATCCGCACTGGCACTTATTTTTCTAACATTTGTGTAAGTTTGAGTATAAGCTATCTCCGATGCAGATAACTCTGAACGGGATTAAGTGGATGAGTTGGTTCATTGCTAGCTGTAATCAGTTTAAAGTGCAGCCCACCTTTAAGTTGTGGCATCATATTTTTCATCTGGTCTGGTCAAGTCAGTTTCCTTTGTATGAACTTCGGTTTCGGGCTCCGAAGTGTGGGTATGGCGGCTCCTACAGGCCCGTGATTCAGCAGTCTTCGTTGAAGTACTGGAATGGGGAGTTGATCATGCTGAGGGGGTTGGATTTGTATTATCTCCCCCATATTGGTCTGTAGGGATGTACTCTAGGGAGATGCTATCCGGATGGCGTTTGCGTTTTGCGAATGTCTGGGTTTCCAAATGACCCGAGACATTTTCACGATTCATAGGACTATGCATAGGCTACGCTGTAAGTTATATGTTTTTTTTATATCTCTGGAATGCTTATCTATTTTGTCTCCGGACTCTTCGTCTCTTTTTTTCTGTTGTAGTTCTTCATAGTTTTTAACTTATGTTTTTACTTTGTTTTTTTGCAGGCTTACCGCACTATAATCCGGATATGACTTCTTCGGCATACGGTGATGCACTGAAGGGTTTGGGCAAAGTTTTCAAGCTGTTGAAGAAAGTTGTTGTTGCTGGGTCTGGATTCAATGCTTCTGTGGAGGAAGGGTCGTAGAGCAATATTGTTTCGAGGCCGGAGGCTGATGTTAGTGAGAGGGATCCGGAGAGGGATATTGAACTGGGTTTTGGTGCAGAGTTCTAGAATCTTGAGGATCTTGGGCCTATTGGGGAAGTTCCAAATGTTGAGTATGGACGGAAGAAGAAGAGACTCCGGACACTGGGGACAAAACCTCCCCGAGCTGAGAATTTCGAAGCTGGTTCTGGGTCCGGAGCTAGTAATGGAAAAGGTCTGGATGATGATGATCCGAAGCCAGGCAGTCCAGAGCTGGAAGTTAAAGTTGCTCATTTCATGCCCGGGATTCCTTCGGAAGCTGATAGGAAAAAGATAAATATGGACGGATTCGATGCCACTATGAAGGAATGCTCACGGTTCTGGGGTCAGGTACGTTTACTTCATTTTCTTATTTCTTTTGTTCATTTGCCTTAGAATAGTTTCCTAAGTAACTATATTTTTTGCAGCTTGGTGGGTATATATGGTTGGGTCTACTTCTCTGGCCTATAATGAGCTTAAGGGTGTCCGGACTGATATTGCTGATAAGGACACTGAGATTGGTCAACTCTGGGATCAGATTATTGTGAATGACACTTCTCTGTCCGGAGTAAACAGGCATCTTACCGAAGTCACTACCCGGGTGAGAACGCTGAAAAGGAAGTTACTGATCTTAAGCCCGAACTAGCTGAGCTCCGGAGGCAGATGTCCGCTGTGAGGCCGGAAGCTGAAATCATCGAAGAGTTCAAGAGATCTGAGGAGTATGATAAGGCCCTGCACTACTAGAATTCTGTCAATAGACATCGGTCCTTAGACATCGGTTGCTCAGACGACCGATGTTAAGGTTCTTTTAGACATCGGTTATTTTAAAACCGATGTTACTGCTTATATTAGATATCGGTCGAGAAAATAACCGTTGTCTATAGTTATTTTTCAAAAATGAAAATGTTAGTTAGACATCGGGTTTTCATATAACTGATGTCTTTGTTTTATAGACATCGGTTGTAGTTTACAACCGTTGTCGATGATTAACTAAAAAAAATTAAAAAAAATGCGGAAAGTTCTCCCCCTTTATTTCCCAATTATTCCCCCCTTAACCAAAAACTAAACCCATGTTCTCTAGTATATCTCTCCTCTCAGCTCTCTTCCTCTCCTGCATCTCTCTCTTATTCTCTCTCATATATCTCTCTCTCTCTCTCTCTCTCTCTTTTCTTCTTTCTCATTTCTCTATCTGTGACCATATTTCCATAATTAAAACCCTAATTTATATCACCATCTGACATTGCAATTAATTAGGGTTCCAATTAAACACCAAATTATAGATCTTCAATTAATCAAACTCCTGCTATGAGAAACCCTAATTTCTCGACCCGGCTTGGATTAGTTGTTTAATTGGGTTTTGTTTTCTTTATCAAGATTTGTTTTTCTGTGTTCTTATGTTTTATTGGTGTTTTCAACAAGTTTTGAAATATCAGTACCCATCTCAAATTGGAGGTTTCAAAGCTTGTGGATGAGATTTACGAGAAAGTGAAGGAGAAAGCTTGGGGTAATTAATTAAAAACTTTACTCTCAAGAAAACCTCTTTGGTCTTGATTTATGAATGTTCTATATCTCTCTTATGCATTTGACTTTTTTTATCAAAGAGTGAGAGAATTTGAGCAAGAGGGATGTTAGCTCTAGATCGTCTCGATTTGGAGGATATCAAGGTTTTGAGAGAGCAGAGTTTACATAAGATGAAGAAAATGGTCGAGAAGAGGCGACAAGGAGTTGCGTTAGGTTATGGTGAGTACATGGAGATTTATGTCTTGAAGGTGTTCTTTTCTGTTGTTAAAGCTAGTGATCGCGTTGTTTGCCAATTTTATTGTGAAAATTGGCCTTTCAAGGTATGATTATTATGTGTATCTTCGTGTTCGTAATTAATTTTATTTTGTGTTGTATATGATGTGTAATGCATCAAGTTTGATAGTGTATATGATGTCAATCTTCTCTTCCGAATAACAACAACGCCAAAGTGCATGGCTATGGACGCTCATCCTTCACCAACTCCTTATCAACTGCTCGTACATTTTTGTCATTGACACAAAAATTTCTTCAGTGAAGCTCTGGTTTGACAACCGGAGCTATTGCTGGTCTTAAAGATTGTACTTTAGTAGCTGAGCTTAAAGTTGATTATATATTAGACTCTTCCACAATAATCAAGCAAGCTCAGACCTTATTTGTTTCTCAAGCAGACACTGTTCATACATTAATGATATATATTTTAACCAATACACAAACTTGTTTAGACGGGCTCGAAGAAACTGCTTCTTCTTGGAGTTTGAAAGATAGAGTATCTGTTCCTCTTGTTAATGCAACTAAGTTTTATAGTGTTTCTTTATCTCTTTTCCAAACAGGTTGGGTTCCAACTACAAAAAGAGTTTTATCTCGTACTCCTAAGAGGAGAGGAGCATTTACACACGTTAGATTCCCCTTTAAAACATCTGACAAAAATAAAGCAGTTCTTCAAAAGATATGTCGCATACATCTTCTACAAGATGATAATGATTATATAATAGTGAGTAACATTGTTATCGTGAGTCAAGATGGAACAGGGGACTTTACAACCATCAATGACGCCTTAACTTTGGCTCCCAACAAAACTGTAGGTAGTGATGGCTACTTTGTGATATATGTCATAGTTGGGGTCTATGAAGAATATGTGTCCATTCCAAAGAATAACAAGTACATTATGATGATTAGTGATGGAATTAACCAGACAATAATCACTGGCAACCATAGTACTGCTGATGGCTTGGCAACTTTTAACTCTGCAATATTTGGTAAGACATTATTAATTTCTTGATTTAATTGAGTCAATTTTAAATTGTAATATTTTATACTTCGATATTATATAATACTTGTAACATATACTAATTCAATGTTGTTTATGCAGCTGTAGTGGGATAGGGATTCGTAGCAGTAAATATAACATTCCGGAACACAGCAGGGGCAATAAATCACCAGGCAGTTGCAATACGAAGTAGGGCAGATATGTCAACATTCTATAGCTGCAGCTTTGAAGGGTATCAAGATACCCTGTATCCCCACTCCAATAGGCAATTCTACACAGAATGTGACATATATGGCACAGTCGACTTTATATTTGGCAACGGAGCCGCTGTGCTACAAGATTGCAACATCTATCCAAGTAAATTTAAATGTATTTTCAGTTTTTTTCTTTTTATTAAGTAGATGTTGGCTGTAAATTATTCATTCAGCTCTGATACAGTGTATATTCTACAGGTGATGAAAGAAAGAGCAAAGAATAGAGTGGATGATCTACAAGGTATGTTATGTGATCTTAAATTAGCTAGAAAAGAGAGTCGTACTAATGATGTTGCTTTATTAGAAGAACAAGTTAATCAGATGCTTGGAGAGTGGCAATCTGTACTTAATCATCCTTCTCCTGCTTCTTCTTTTTAGGTTATCACACCCACCGTCTTATATATGTATTATAGTGTTTGCTGATTGTTTTGGTTTTTGATTGCGTAATTTTTTTTGTTGTGTGATTCGACAATTATGATAAACGGGGATTTGTGCGCGGGATAGGATAATTTAATATGTATTTATGTTTTGATTAAAATTATAACTACTTTAAGTTGAATCAGAAAAAACACTTTAAATATATTTTAAGGAATATATTTTCAGGTAGTTTCAAAGGGCATGAAACAGGAAGCCTTGGATCGACTAAGAAGAACCAAACTCAACGGATCGCTGAAGGCCGCTGCTATACTTTATATGGCATATCACAGTTCTATTCTGAGTATTATATCCATAACTTTCTTGCTTCTATTTAATTTGATTCAGAAAGTCTTAGTTTTTTAATCACAGGTTAAGATTAATATGTGTTTATAGCCAGTTTTTTAATCACAGGTTACATGTCTATAATGTCGTAAAATTAGTGTTAATTTCTATAATATAGGCCAATGTCTATAATACAGTTTATAGCCTTAGAAAGTTTTTGATTCAAAAGTAATTGAGATAGTTTCTTCCCAGGATATTGTATTTACCCTTATGCAATCTGGTGTTTGTGCTGCATTTAGCGGAGGTAATTATTTATTTAGATCTTCAGATACAAGTTAAAGCTGTCTTTGACATGAAAAAAGGTAAATGTAACATTTGAATTGTTGAATGCAGAAACAAATATAAGGATATGCTTTATAAATGTCGTGGCAGGCCAGATGCCGGCTTCCCTCTTTTTCAGTTCGAGTCATTGAAATGGTCTAGCTTTGTCAACCCTGCTGACAACCCTGTTGTCGCACAAGGCTTGGAAAATTTTTAGGCGAGATAGAATCTTTTTATTGATTGGAAGCATGGTAAAGAAAATTGGAGCCCGCATGAAAGGGGATGACTTGAGTACTAGAAATATGGTTGATTTTACACATTAGTTGTACTTTGTTTAGAATGATAAACATATTTGATATTAGTTGTATACATTGAGAATTTGTTGATCTTGAATTCAATTGAGTAATAATGTATATATATATATTGGTTGAGTTTTGAGAATTAAGTTTTTTCAGTATTTTGGTTAATACATTGTCTAATATTCGATGTTAATAAAAGGATATTAGCACATCTAAACAAGGCAATAACATCAATTCAAAAATAAACACCTGATGTCCATTTATCATATTAACATCGGTTATTTAATAAACAATCGTTGTCTATTGTTCAAATTGACATCGGTTATTTAGAAAACAATCGATGTCTATTGTTCAAATTAACAGCGATTCCTTAAAAACAACCGATGTCTAATAGGTTTGAGACATCGATTTTTTAATTTTAATCGATGTTATTCATAAATATTGTTTGTGTGTTATAGTTTTAAATAGGCCTAATCGTTCTAATATTGCATTTCTGAACTTGACATAACTCAATTACATAACAATAATGTGAATTAGACATCAGAAATTTTCCAGAAACGTTGTGTAAGATTACTTAGACATCGGTTTTTAACCGATATCTATGAGAAAATATCTTTAACATCAGTCGCGAAGATATCATACATTTTTTACATAGACATCGGTTACCGATGTCTAAGGTGTTTTTTCTAGTAGTGCTGGCCGATGCTGGGCTCCGGAGATTGGTCATTGTTGGGTGATCGCAGAGAGGCACATCAAGACTGATCCAGAGACGAATTGGGACAACTTTGTTGAAGAGTTCCTTAAGGCTAAGCAGAATATTGAGGCTGGACTCGGTGATCCGGAGCCCTTCGATGGTCCTTGCCCTAGTTTCCTTCCTCCCAATGCTCCAGAGTCCTAATTTCGGCTAAATTGTAATTTGATGTTTCTATGAGACTTCTAACCATTTATTGTTTGTAATTTTCGTACTTGCTCCGGGATGACTTTAGTCCGGTTCTATTTTGAATGTTGCTTTTATCGCTGTTATTCTGCTTTGCTATTTTAGTTTCTTTTTGCCTTAGAAATTTTTTCTAAGTTGTAGTTTGCTCTAGTCCTGACTGATAGCTTGTCCGCAATAGTGGTGAATTTTTTAGTTATGAAATTAATTCTAAGTAAAAATGGTTGCACTACTTCTGACTAGTAGCTTGTCCGGACTAGTGGTTTCTTTTTGGTTAGAAAATTAATTCTAAGTAAAAAATGGTTGCACTAGTTCTGACTAATGGTTTTTCCGGACCAATGGTGGCTTTTTAGCTAGGAAATTAATTCTAAGTACAAAGGGTTGCTCCAGTCCTGACTAATTCCTTGTTCGGACTAGTTGCTGCTTTTTTTGTTGGAAAACGAATTATAACTAAAAATGGTTGCACTAGTCCTGACTAATGGCTTGTCCGGACTAGTGGTGGCTTTTTAGTGAGAAAACTAATTTTAAGTAAAAATGGTTGCACTAGTCCTGACTAATAGCTTGTCCGGACTAGTGGTGGCTTTTTAGATAGAAAATTAATTCTAAGTACAAAAGGTTGTTCTAGTCCTGACTAATAGCTTGTCCAGACTAGTGGTGGCTTTTTAGCTAGAAAATTAATTCTAAGTGAAAATGGTTGCACTAGTCCTGACTAATGGCTTGTCTAGACTAGTGGTTAGCTTTGATAGATGTAAAGAGAAAATGCTTTTCATTAATCATTTATACAAAATATAAGGAGAAACAAATTCGTTGCTTGCCATATTGGCTATAAGATTTCGGTTGCTTTGTTTGTTCTTCTACTGGTATAATTTTCTTAGCCTTAGTCCATGCCAAGTATTTGTGATTTATGAGCCATCCATGTTTAGGAGTTTGTAGGTTCCTGGCCTCATGACTTCTTTGACCTTGTATGGTCCTTCCCATTTGGGCATTAACTTTCCAGTGTTTGTGGCATCTGATGCTTCTATGTCTCGAAAGACCAAGTCTCCAACTTAGAAGTTTTTGACTCTGGACTTCTTACTAAAGTGCTCTCTTATTTTATTCTTGTATTTTTCCATCCTTTCTACAGCTTGGTCCCGGACCTCATCAATTAGATCCATGCTTATTCTGAGTCCTTGTTCATTTTCTTCTTCTTTAAAGGAGATCCCACTTCAATTGGAAGCATTGCTTCTCTTCCATAGGATAGTTTGAATGGAGTTTCTCTGGTGCTTGTCCTGGGGCTTGTCATATAGGACCAAAGTACACTTGGCAGTTCTTCTAGCCACTTTTTTTTGCTCTCTTTTAGTCTTTTTTCAATACCTTGGAGCAGGATTCTGTTGGTGACTTCTACTTGGTCATTTCCTTGGGGATATGCCACTGATGACTTTTTGTGCTTGATCCCGCACTCCTAGAGGTAGGACTCGAATTCTGATCTGATGAATTGGGGTCCATTGTCTGATACTAGGACTTGTGGTATCCCGAACCTCATTAAATTGTTGTCCATAAACTTTATGTAGTCTTGTTGATTGATTGTTCTCATTGCTTTCGCCTCAACCCATTTGGTCATGTAATCAATAAAGACTAGCAGGTACCTGAGGTCTCCTTTGGCCCGGGGAAAGGTCCCATTATGTCAATACCCCAGACAACAAAGTAGATAGGTGACAGGACTGAGGATGGTAGGACTGGGCTGATCCGGGACACATTGCTGAAGAGCTGGCATTCCTTACACTTCTTCACGAACTCTATTGCATCTTGATGAATAGTTGGCCACTAGTAGCCTTGTCTTATGATCTTATGAGATAGGGCCTTTGCAGACATGTGATCTCCGCATATCCCTTGATGCACTTCTGTCAAACAATACTTTGCTTCTTCTGGGCCAATACACTTCAGGATAGGAGATGAGAAAGTCCTGTGGTAGAGTAGTCCTTCTTCGAGGAAGAACTTGGCTGCTTTTGCTTTCAGTCTTTGAGCTTTTCATTTGTCTTCTGGGAGCTCCCCTTTCTCCAAGTAGTTGATGAAGGGAGTCATCCAGTTCTGGTTGCTTTCGATCTCCAAGACCTCTCCGGATCCAATAGGTGGTTTGTGGAGTTCTTCGAAGTAAACTGAGCAGTCCAGACCTGATGAGTTTTGGACTAATTTGGATAGGATATCTGCTTCTTCATTTTATTCTCGACATATATGAAGGACTTGATGTTTTGGTATTGAGGCTAAGTAGCTCTGAACCAGTGCTTGGTACTTTTCTAGAGTAGGGTTTTTTTCTATGTATTCTCCATTTGTTTGCTTGACCACTATCTAGGAGTCGCTGTAGATTTTTAAGTCCTAGACCCTCAGAGTCCTAGAGAGCTTTAGTCTTGTGATCAACACCTCATATTCTTCTTGATTGTTTGTTGCGGGGAAGGCGAAAGATATAGGTATTTGGATCGTGAATCCTTCAGGACTTTTGAGTATGAGTCTGGCTCCCGACCTTTCGCTTGTTGAAGAACCATCTACTTTCAAAGTCCTGGCTCCGGGACATGCAACTTTTTCTGGCTCCAGGTCCATGTCCATTGGTTCTGGCTCTTCTTCTGGGAAGTTGAATTCGATTATAAAATCTGTAAGTGCTTGAGCTTTAATGGTAGTCCTGGGAATGAAGCTTAAATTAAACTAGCTCAACTCCACAACCCAATTGACAAGTCTTCCTGAGACATCTGGCTTGTGAATCATTTTCCTGAAGGGATGATTTATCACCACTCTGATTTCTCTTCCTTGGAAGTAGTGCCTGAGTTTTCTTGAAGTTGTGACTAAGGCAAAGGCAAACTTCTCCAATCTTGGGTATCTTGTTTCTACGTCTATGAAGACTTGGCTTATATAGTAAACTGGTTGCTGTTTTCCATTTTCTTCCCTGATTAGGGTAGCTCCTATGGCTTGTGCTCCTGCTGACAAGTATAAGTAGAGAGGCTCTCCTGGATGAGCTTTGGTTATGACTGGTGGCTGAGAGAGGTAGGACTTGATTTCCTCAAATGACTTTTGGCACTCCAGACTCTAGTTCACCTCTTTCTTGTTCCTTGCTCCTTTGAGTAAATCAAAGAATGGTAGGCACCTCTCTTCTAGTTTTGAGATAAATCTCTTGAGTATTGCTAGGGATCCTGCTAGCTTCTGCACATCTTTTTAGGTCCTGGGAGCCTTCATCTCCTGGATTGCTTTTATCTTCTCTGGATTGGCTTCTATTCCTCTATTGCTGATCATAAATCCTAGGAACTTGCGTGCTCCTACCCCGAAGGTGCATTTGTCCGGATTCAGCTTAAGTTGATTCTTCCTTAGGTTGTCAAAGCAGTCCTTCTGGTCTTCCATATGTCCCGGTATAGTTGATTTGGAAATCATGCCATCGACATAGCACTCCAAGTTCCTTCCAATCTGGTACTTAAATATCTTGTTCTTGGCTCTTTGGTAAGTGGATCATGCGCTTGTCATTCCGAATGGTAGCATCACATAAGCATAGACTGTTCTGTGAGTTATGAATGTTGTCTTAGGTATGTCCTTTAGGTTCATCTTGATCTGGTTGTATCCGGAGAAGGCATCCATGAAGCTTAGCATGACTTGTCCAGAGGTGGCATCTATCAGTTGATCAATATTTAGGAGAGGGTATGGGTCCTTCGGGCATGCATCATTTAGATCGGTGTAGTCCACACACATTCACCATTTGTCATTGGACATCTTTACCACAAGAACATTAGCTAGCCATTCTGGATATTTGATTTCTTTAATGATTCATGCTCTAAGTAGCTTCTCCACTTCTTCGTCTATGGCTTTTTGCCTATCCGGGGCAAAATTCCTTCTTTTCTATTTGACTGGTTTTCTGTTAGGGTTGACATCCAAGCTGTGCATTGCTATGGACTCATGTAGTCCGGGCATGACGCTTGGACTCCAGGCGAAAACATCTTTGTAGTCCCGGAGCAAGGACACTAATCTTCCCTTGAAGGACTCCTCGAGTCCTGACCCAACTTTTACCTTTTTGTTAGGACTGCTTTTATCAATCCGTACTTCTTCTATTTCGACTACAGCTTCGATTTTTGCTTGTTCTTTGTTGGAAACCATTTTATGGATATGGGCTTCAGAGTTCTTTTTCAGATAGGAGTTTACTTGTTCAGGTTCCTTGGCTGCTTGCATGGTAGGACTGGCTTGGTCTTGGGCCTGATTTGCCTTGTCCACTACCATTACTTGGTTGCTTGCCGGTCCTTCCGGACTTGTTATATTTGCTTCTTGTTCCGGACTCGACTCAATGAGTTGTACTTCTTTTGTTGCTTCTTCCCTTGACCGAGATCAGTGCTTCTTTATGCTTTGTTGCTTGCGAAGGACTGTTGCCTTCCTTTTGTTATCCTGGTGGGTTTCTTCCATAACTAACCCCTGGGTGTAGCATGTTTCAGCAACTCCGTAATCTCCTTTTATCTCCCTGACTCCTGTCGGAGTCGGGAACTTGATCTTGAGATTGGAGATTGATGTTATTGCTTGCATCATGGTTAGAGCTGATCTGCTGATGATTCCGTTGTTTGACGAAGGAGCGTTGATTATATAAAACTTGATGACATGAGTCACTTGGTTAGGAGCAGTTCCAAAAATGACTGGAAGATATAAAGTTCCTTGGATTGGGACTAAATTGTGGCTGAACCAATAGAGTGGGTCCTCCCAGCACTCGTTTGAGTGGACGCTCCCTAACTGCATTCGATCCACTGTGTGCTTGAAGAGAATATTTACTGAGGAACCATTGTCTATGAGCATTCTTCTTACTTCATTATCAAAGATGTCCAGAGTGACAACCGAAGCTGTATTGTGATGGGGGTTAACTCCTTCATAGTCCTTACTGCTAAAGGATATCACCAGGTCTGGGAGTGATTGGATTGAGAGCACTTCTTCGCAAAAGTCCGGGTTCTGAGTTGGGGAGTAGGAGCCTCTTAGGACTGCATTGACTAAGTAATTGTTCATATTTCCTTTCTTCACATGGTCCTCGATGAAGTACTTGAGTGATAAGCAGTTCTCGGTTTTGTGGCCAAGGGTCTCATGATAATCACAATTCCTGTTGTAAGGCCTGCTCTCTGGTGGAGTTTGCATTGGTTTCAGAGGATAATAGAAAGGCTTGTCTTTTACCTCTTTCAAGATTTCTTCACGGGTCATGTTTAGAGGAGTCTAGTCCGGCTCTTGCTTCGGCTCTCGGGGTTGCTTCCCGGGTCCCGGATCGCTGTGTGACTCCTTCTAAGTTTATGGAAAACTAGAGTAGCTTGTCTTTCTTGAATTTGGTTGCTTTGCTTGAATTTCTTATCCTGATGGTAACCCCCTTTCGGTCAGTCATCAGTGTTTTTACTCCTGGACCCCTATTCCGGGTCATCCTCATTGCCTGGAGCACATCTGTTTCCTTTATGAATCTGGCAGCCATGGAGTAAGCTGTCGCCAGACTTTGCGGCTCCTTATTGATTAGCTCCATGATATATCTTTTGTTGTGTTCTGGGTCCAAGTTTCTCCTGAAAAAGCTCAAAGCTTCTCTCTCATCCAAGCTTGAGACTTTGTTGATTGCTTCCTGTAACCGGTGCATGTATGCAGAGAGGGACTCATTGTCATGCTGCCGGATTGTGTCCAGGTGACACATGTGCATTTCGTGCATTTTGTTTCACTACAAGAAATTTGCAATCAGACAACACTTGACAGAAAATGGTTATAAAAAAACCGTCATCCTAAAAAATCATACAACGGTGAATTGATTTTGCAGAAAAAACAGTTGTGTGAGCTCTAGAACAAACAACGGATATCCATCTTTTTTAAACTATGGTACAAGTTGTATCCTCTCATCGAGTCAGACAACGGTTTTTTAAATATAGTGTTGTTGTAGATCTTTAACACAACGATTACAAACCATTGTTACTATGTTAACGTATAGGGATAGAAGAGAACGGTTTTGACATTACATTGTGTAATTCAGACAACGGTTTTTCAAAAAGGTTGTCCTCTAAACCATCAAACAACGGAATAAAACGGTTGTCTGAGGAATTTCGGTGGGTACTATAGCTTGAGGTGGCAGCACGTGATAGGTGGTAAATCATTCACAAGGATTGCTGAGGTGGCGAAATGAGAGCCCTTCATTGATATGAGAGATGATATCGGTCGTTAGATCGAAAAATAGCTGAATTCTTATACAACGGTTTTATGTTAAAACAAAAGTGTTGTATGAGTTGGTCTCATACAAGCTGTTAGATATTACATTGTGTAATTCACACAACAGTTTTTAGAAGGGTTATCTTAGAATCCTTCATACAACGGAATAAAACAGTTGTATAAAATAGTTATTTTATAATTTCAATGGGCACCACGTGATGAGGTGGAACCCCATGTTAGGTTGTAATCTTTTTACTCGGATTGCTGAAGTATCGGAATGACATCCATTGATTGAAATGAGATTAGATATTAGCCGTTAGATTGAAAAAAGCTGATATGCTTACACAACGGTTTTATAATGAAAAAAGCGTTGTTTTAGTTTAGCTTTACACAATGGTGTTTCAAGAAAACCATTATAAAAGTATTACTAGATAAAATGAGATTCCCGGTTTACAAGATTCATTTTTAAAATGATTTTTTCGAAGATCCAAACGTACGGATGTTAAGATATATCAATTTTAGTCATATGAAAAAAATATTAACGAATTTGAAATCCATCTTGCATGTCAGGATTAGAAAAATCCAGTAAAATTACCACTCCCGACAACGAGACTCGTTCCCGATTTACAAGATTAATTTTTAAAATGATTTTTGGACGATCCAACCGTACGGATGTTAAGATATATCAATTTTATTCATATGAAAAAATTATTAACAAATTTAAAAATCATCTTCATGTCAGGATTAGAAAAATCCAGTAAAAGTACCCTTCCAAACAACAAAACTCGTTCTCGATTTAGAAGATTATTTTTTAAAATGATTTTTTCGACAATCCAACCGTACAGATGTTAAGATACATCAATTTTAGTCATATAAAAAAAATATTAACAAATTTGAAATCCATCTTGCATGTCAGGATTAGAAAAATCCAGTAAAAGTATCCCTCCAAACAACGTGACTCGTTCCCAATTTACAAGATCAATTTTTAAAATTATTTTTTCGACGATCCAACCGTACGAATGTTAAGATATATCAATTTTAGTCATATGAAAAAATTATTTACAAATTTGAAATCCATCTTGCATGTCAGGATTAGAAAAATCCAGTAAAAGTACCACTCCCGACAACGAGACTCGTTCCCGATTTACAAAATCAATTTTTAAAATGATTTTTTCGACGATCCAACCGTACGGATGTTAAGATATATCAATTTTAGTCCTATGAAAAAATTGTTAACAAATATGAAATCCATCTTGCATGCAGGATTAGAAAAATCAAGTAAAAGTACCCCTCCAAATAATGAGACTCGGTCCCGATTTACAAGATCAATTTTTAAAATGATTTTTTCGACGATCCAACCTTACGGATGTTAATATATATCAATTTTAGTCATATAAAAAAATTATTAACAAATTTGAAATCCATCTTGCATGTGAGGATTAGAAAAATCCCGTAAAAGTACCCCTCCAAACAACGAGCCTCGTTCCCGATTTACAAGATCAATTTTTAAAATGATTTTTTTGACGATCCAATCGTACGGATGTTAATATATATCAATTTTAGTCATATGAAAAAATTATTAACAAATTTGAAATCCATGTTGCATGTCAAGATTATAAAAATCCAGTAAAAGTACCCCTCCAAACAACGGGACTCGTTCCCAATTTACAAGATCAATTTATAAAATTATTTTTTTGACGATCCAACCGTGCGGGTGTTAAGATATATCAATTTTAGTCATATGAAAAAATTATTAACAAATTTGAAATCCATCTTGCATGTCAGGATTAGAAAAATCCAGTAAAAGTACCCCTCCAAACAACGAGACACGTTCCCGATTTACAAGATCAATTTTAAAAATTATTTTTTCGACGATCCAACCGTACGGATGTTAATATATATCAATTTTAGTCATATGAAAAAATTATTAACAAATTTGAAATCAATCTTGCATGTCAGGATTAGAAAAATCCAGTAAAAGTACCCCTCCAAAGAACGAGATTCGTTCCCAATTTACAAGATCAATTTTTAAAATTATTTATTCGATGATCCAACCGTACGGATGTTAATATATATCAATTTTAGTCATATGAAAAAATTATTAACAAATTTGAAATCCATCTTGCATGGCAGGATTAGAAAAATCCAGTAAAAGTACCCCTCCAAACAACGGGACTCGTTCCCAATTTACAAGATCAATTTATAAAATTATTTTTTTGACAATCCAACCGTGCGAGTGTTAAGATATATCAATTTTAGTCATATGAAAAAATTATTAACAAATTTGAAATCCATCTTGCATGTCAGGATTAGAAAAATCCAGTAAAAGTACCCCTCCAAACAACGAGACTCGATCCCGATTTACAAGATCAATTTTAAAAATTATTTTTTCGACGATCCAACCGTACGGATGTTAATATATATCAATTTTAGTCATATGAAAAAATTATTAACAAATTTGAAATCCATCTTGCATGTCAGGATTAGAAAAATCCAGTAAAAGTACCCCTCCAAACAACGAGATTCGTTCCCAATTTACAAGATCAATTTTTAAAATTATTTATTCGATGATCCAACTGTACGGATGTGAATATATATCAATTTTAGTCATCTGAAAAAATTATTAACAAATTTGAAATCCATCTTGCATGTCAGGATTAGAAAAATCCAGTAAAAGTACCCCTCCAAACAACGTGACTCGTTCCCAATTTACAAGATCAATTTTTAAAATTATTTTTTCGACGATCCAACCGTACGAATGTTAAGATATATCAATTTTAGTCATATGAAAAAATTATTTACAAATTTGAAATCCATCTTGCATGTCAGGATTAGAAAAATCCAGTAAAAGTACCACTCCCGACAACGAGACTCGTTCCCGATTTACAAAATCAATTTTTAAAATGATTTTTTCGACGATCCAACCGTACGGATGTTAAGATATATCAATTTTAGTCATATGAAAAAATTGTTAACAAATATGAAATCCATCTTGCATGTCAGGATTAGAAAAATCAAGTAAAAGTACCCCTCCAAATAATGAGACTCGGTCCCGATTTACAAGATCAATTTTTAAAATGATTTTTTCGACGATCCAACCTTACGGATGTTAATATATATCAATTTTAGTCATATAAAAAAATTATTAACAAATTTGAAATCCATCTTGCATGTGAGGATTAGAAAAATCCCATAAAAGTACCCCTCCAAACAACGAGTCTCGTTCCCGATTTACAAGATCAATTTTTAAAATGATTTTTTTGACGATCCAATCGTACGGATGTTAATATATATCAATTTTAGTCATATGAAAAAATTATTAACAAATTTGAAATCCATGTTGCATGTCAAGATTATAAAAATCCAGTAAAAGTACCCCTCCAAACAACGGGACTCGTTCCCAATTTACAAGATCAATTTATAAAATTATTTTTTTGACGATCCAACCGTGCGGGTGTTAAGATATATCAATTTTAGTCATATGAAAAAATTATTAACAAATTTGAAATCCATCTTGCATGTCAGGATTAGAAAAATCCAGTAAAAGTACCCCTCCAAACAACGAGACACGTTCCCGATTTACAAGATCAATTTTAAAAATTATTTTTTCGACGATCCAACCATACGGATGTTAATATATATCAATTTTAGTCATATGAAAAAATTATTAACAAATTTGAAATCCATCTTGCATGTCAGGATTAGAAAAATCCAGTAAAAGTACCCCTCCAAAGAACGAGATTCGTTCCCAATTTACAAGATCAATTTTTAAAATTATTTATTCGATGATCCAACCGTACGGATGTTAATATATATCAATTTTAGTCATATGAAAAAATTATTAACAAATTTGAAATCCATCTTGCATGGCAGGATTAGAAAAATCCAGTAAAAGTACCCCTCCAAACAACGGGACTCGTTCCCAATTTACAAGATCAATTTATAAAATTATTTTTTTTACGATCCAACCGTGCGAGTGTTAAGATATATCAATTTTAGTCATATGAAAAAATTATTAACAAATTTGAAATCCATCTTGCATGTCAGGATTAGAAAAATCCAGTAAAAGTACCCCTCCAAACAACGAGACTCGATCCCGATTTACAAGATCAATTTTAAAAATTATTTTTTCGACGATCCAACCGTACGGATGTTAATATATATCAATTTTAGTCATATGAAAAAATTATTAACAAATTTGAAATCCATCTTGCATGTCAGGATTAGAAAAATCCAGTAAAAGTACCCCTCCAAACAACGAGATTCGTTCCCAATTTACAAGATCAATTTTTAAAATTATTTATTCGATGATCCAACTGTACGGATGTTAATATATATCAATTTTAGTCATCTGAAAAAATTATTAACAAATTTGAAATCCATCTTGCATGTCAGGATTAGAAAAATCCAGTAAAAGTACCCCTCCAAACAACGGGACTCGTTCCCAATTTACAAGATCAATTTTTAAAATTATTTTTTCGACAATCCAACCGTACGAATGTTAAGATATATCAATTTTAGTCATATGAAAAAATTATTTACAAATTTGAAATCCATCTTGCATGTCAGGATTAGAAAAATCCAGTAAAAGTACCACTCCCGACAACGAGACTCGTTCCCGATTTACAAAATCAATTTTTAAAATGATTTTTTCGACGATCCAACCGTACGGATGTTAAGATATATCAATTTTAGTCATATGAAAAAATTGTTAACAAATATGAAATCCATCTTGCATGTCAGGATTAGAAAAATCAAGTAAAAATACCCCTCCAAATAATGAGACTCGGTCCCGATTTACAAGATCAATTTTTAAAATGATTTTTTCGACGATCCAACCTTACGGATGTTAATATATATCAATTTTAGTCATATAAAAAAATTATTAACAAATTTGAAATCCATCTTGCATGTGAGGATTAGAAAAATCCCGTAAAAGTATCCCTCCAAACAACGAGCCTCGTTCCCGATTTACAAGATCAATTTTTAAAATGATTTTTTTGACGATCCAATCGTACGGATGTTAATATATATCAATTTTAGTCATATGAAAAAATTATTAACAAATTTGAAATCCATGTTGCATGTCAAGATTATAAAAATCCAGTAAAAGTACCCCTCCAAACAACGGGACTCGTTCCCAATTTACAAGATCAATTTATAAAATTATTTTTTTGACGATCCAACCGTGCGGGTGTTAAGATATATCAATTTTAGTCATATGAAAAAATTATTAACAAATTTGAAATCCATCTTGCATGTCAGGATTAGAAAAATCCAGTAAAAGTACCCCTCCAAACAACGAGACACGTTCCCGATTTACAAGATCAATTTTAAAAATTATTTTTTCGACGATCCAACCGTACGGATGTTAATATATATCAATTTTAGTCATATGAAAAAATTATTAACAAATTTGAAATCCATCTTGCATGTCAGGATTAGAAAAATCCAGTAAAAGTACCCCTCCAAAGAACGAGATTCGTTCCCAATTTACAAGATCAATTTTTAAAATTATTTATTCGATGATCCAACCGTACGGATGTTAATATATATCAATTTTAGTCATATGAAAAAATTATTAACAAATTTGAAATCCATCTTGCATGGCAGGATTAGAAAAATCCAGTAAAAGTACCCCTCCAAACAACGGGACTCGTTCCCAATTTACAAGATCAATTTATAAAATTATTTTTTTTACGATCCAACCGTGCGAGTGTTAAGATATATCAATTTTAGTCATATGAAAAAATTATTAACAAATTTGAAATCCATCTTGCATGTCAGGATTAGAAAAATCCAGTAAAAGTACCCCTCCAAACAACGAGACTCGATCCCGATTTACAAGATCAATTTTAAAAATTATTTTTTCGACGATCCAACCGTACGGATGTTAATATATATCAATTTTAGTCATATGAAAAAATTATTAACAAATTTGAAATCCATCTTGCATGTCAGGATTAGAAAAATCCAGTAAAAGTACCCCTCCAAACAACGAGATTCGTTCCCAATTTACAAGATCAATTTTTAAAATTATTTATTCGATGATCCAACTGTACGGATGTTAATATATATCAATTTTAGTCATCTGAAAAAATTATTAACAAATTTGAAATCCATCTTGCATGTCAGGATTAGAAAAATCCAGTAAAAGTACCCCTCCAAACAACGGGACTCGTTCCCAATTTACAAGATCAATTTTTAAAATTATTTTTTCGACAATCCAACCGTACGAATGTTAAGATATATCAATTTTAGTCATATGAAAAAATTATTTACAAATTTGAAATCCATCTTGCATGTCAGGATTAGAAAAATCCAGTAAAAGTACCACTCCCGACAACGAGACTCGTTCCCGATTTACAAAATCAATTTTTAAAATGATTTTTTCGACGATCCAACCGTACGGATGTTAAGATATATCAATTTTAGTCATATGAAAAAATTGTTAACAAATATGAAATCCATCTTGCATGTCAGGATTAGAAAAATCAAGTAAAAGTACCCCTCCAAATAATGAGACTCGGTCCCGATTTACAAGATCAATTTTTAAAATGATTTTTTCGACGATCCAACCTTACGGATGTTAATATATATCAATTTTAGTCATATAAAAAAATTATTAACAAATTTGAAATCCATCTTGCATGTGAGGATTAGAAAAATCCCGTAAAAGTACCCCTCCAAACAACGAGCCTCGTTCCCGATTTACAAGATCAATTTTTAAAATGATTTTTTTGACGATCCAATCGTACGGATGTTAATATATATCAATTTTAGTCATATGAAAAAATTATTAACAAATTTGAAATCCATGTTGCATGTCAAGATTATAAAAATCCAGTAAAAGTACCCCTCCAAACAACGGGACTCGTTCCCAATTTACAAGATCAATTTATAAAATTATTTTTTTGACGATCCAACCGTGCGGGTGTTAAGATATATCAATTTTAGTCATATGAAAAAATTATTAACAAATTTGAAATCCATCTTGCATGTCAGGATTAGAAAAATCCAGTAAAAGTACCCCTCCAAACAACGAGACACGTTCCCGATTTACAAGATCAATTTTAAAAATTATTTTTTCGACGATCCAACCGTACGGATGTTAATATATATCAATTTTAGTCATATGAAAAAATTATTAACAAATTTGAAATCCATCTTGCATGTCAGGATTAGAAAAATCCAGTAAAAGTACCCCTCCAAAGAACGAGATTCGTTCCCAATTTACAAGATCAATTTTTAAAATTATTTATTCGATGATCCAACCGTACGGATGTTAATATATATCAATTTTAGTCATATGAAAAAATTATTAACAAATTTGAAATCCATCTTGCATGGCAGGATTAGAAAAATCCTGTAAAAGTACCCCTCCAAACAACGGGACTCGTTCCCAATTTACAAGATCAATTTATAAAATTATTTTTTTGACGATCCAACCGTGCGAGTGTTAAGATATATCAATTTTAGTCATATGAAAAAATTATTAACAATTTTGAAATCCATCTTGCATGTCAGGATTAGAAAAATCCAGTAAAAGTACCCCTCCAAACAACGAGACTCGATCCCGATTTACAAGATCAATTTTAAAAATTATTTTTTTGACGATCCAACCGTACGGATGTTAATACATATCAATTTTAGTCCTATGAAAAAATTATTAACAAATTTGAAATCCATCTTGCATGTCAGGATTAGAAAAATCCAGTAAAAGTACCCCTCCAAACAACGAGATTCGTTCCCAATTTACAAGATCAATTTTTAAAATTATTTATTCGATGATCCAAATGTACGGATGTTAATATATATCAATTTTAGTCATCTGAAAAAATTATTAACAAATTTGAAATCCATCTTGCATGTCAGGATTAGAAAAATCCAGTAAAAGTACCCCTCCAAACAACGGGACTCGTTCCCAATTTACAAGATCAATTTTTAAAATGATTTTTTCGACGATCCAACCGTACGGATGTTAATATATATCAATTTTTGTCATATGAAAAAATTATTAACAAATTTGAAATCCATCTTGCATGTCAGGATTGAAAAATCCAGTAAAAGTACCCCTCTAAACAACGGGACTCGTTCCCAATTTACAAGATCAATTTTTAAAATTATTTTTTCGACAATCTAACCATACAGATGTTAAGATATATCAATTTTAGTCATATGAAAAAATTATTAACAAATTTGAAATCCATCTTGCATGTCAGGATTAGAAAAATCCAGTAAAAGTACCCCTCCAAACAACGGGACTCGTTCCCAATTTACAAGATCAATTTTTAAAATTATTTTTTCAACGATCCAACCATCCGAATGTTAAGATATATCAATTTTAGTCATATGAAAAAATTATTAATAAATTTGAAATTCATCTTGCATGTCAGAATTAGAAAAATCCAGTAAAAGTACCCCTCCAAACAACGAGACTCGTTCCCGATTTACAAGATCAATTTTTAAAATGATTTTTCGATGATCCAACCATACGGATGTTAATATATATCAATTTTAGTCATATGAAAAAATTATTAACAAATTTGAAATTCATCTTGCATGTCAGGATTAGAAAAATCCAGTAAAAGTACCCCCCCAAACAACGGGACTCGTTCTCAATTTACAAGATCAATTTTTTAAATTATTTTTTCGACGATCCAATCGTACGGATGTTAAGATATATCAATTTTAGTCATATGAAAAAATTATTAATAAAATTTGAAATTTATCTTGCATGTGAGGACTAGAAAATTCTAGTAAAACTACCACTCTCGACAACGAGACTCGTTCCCGATTCACAAAATTATTTTTTAAAATGGTTTTTTGATGATCCAAACATACCAAGATCTTAATTTTAGTCTTATGAAAAAATTATAAAAATATTTTATATTCATCTTGAATGATATGTATACAAAAATCATGCTTGGAACGTGAATATTCAGAAAAACTCTAGTTTCCAAAACTAGATTTATTTAACGTGTTGTAAAATATGTATCATATGTATACCGAATATTTTTTTCAACGTGTTGTACAATAACAATAAAACATGAAATTATCTGATTACACTAATATATAATAAAATTAAAAAAATAATGTAAATACACATGAATTAAAATTAAAATTAATCATATATTAGACGATATTTCCCCCCTTTGATTGAATGAAAATTTTTGTTTCCCCTTACCAAATTCTTGTTCCCGGTTTCCACTTTTCACTATAGTCCTATCTCTTCGGCCTCTCTCAAACAAACACTCACATCACTTTATCGCCTCTCACACTCCCCTCTTGCCATCTATCTGGCATCTCTTTTCCTCATCAGTTTCAATTTCTTGTTTCTTCAATACAATCAAACCAGAGCTTAAGAACCCTAATCTTGGTCGATTTTGAGTTATTCAAAATCTGAGTTGTAATTAGTTTTACAATTAGTTTGATTGGAGGTTTTTAAGAGGAGCCCAATCTTTAATTCGCTGGAATTAGTAAGTTAATTGAGTCCTTTACAATTTTATGTTATATTTTGAGATGGTTTTTTTTAGAACTGGGTGTATAATAAGCTCTGTTTCTCCTCTGATTGGAGATGTAGCTCTGGATTTCGAAGCTGAGGCTATTTTCGATCAGGAATTCATCAATGTAAGTAACTAGATATCAGAGTTTTCGTACCATTTTCAAATTTTCGGCTAGAGTTGGTTACTCTCGATATTACTAGTTTTTTTTACTTGAGCGTCTCTTTGTACTTGGAGTTGTTCTAATTGAGCACGATGCCTTTTTCTGGCTGATTATTATATTATTATTGTCTTATAACACTTTTGTTTTGATGTCTTATTTAATTAAGATGTATGTTCTTTATCCCAAATTGTGAAATCTAATTATGCAAGTATGCCACAAGTTCTGTGCATTTCGGGGTCTACTTTGAGTTGTAAATGCAGGGAATTTATGTATATGTGAAACTTTATATAATCAAGCACAGACCTGACTTCTACGTGTTTGTGTTCTCAGATTAAACTCTCCGACTATAAACAAAATGATGCCTCATTTTGTGGTAGATATCAAGCACATACCGGACTTCTACGTGTTTATAAATGCAGGGAATTAGTGCATCGAGGTTTAACAAGTTGTATCTTAGTAATTCCGTATAACAACCATATGAGGCACTGGGATCCATATGATTACCTATTCATGTTAAAGCATTTTTCAGAACATGCAAGGTCTATAAGTCAATTTTGTGCGTGTTGCTTTAGTAAGGTTTCTCCTTTGGAGATGCTTGTTGGGATGTGCTTCTTACTAATTTGATGAAAGGATCTATTTTTACCCTAATAACTTGGTCCGGAGTTGTTCATACAATGTAAGAAAGAAGGTACTATTACACAAGAGATGTGTCTATAATCTATAAAATTTTAGTTGTTCGAGTGCAGTTTTTTTGGTCGTTCACAATGATTTGGATCTATCAGTTATAGACCTCTGGTGTTAGTATATCTTCGAAGGGTTGGGTTTAAATTTAGTTGACACAAAAAGTGATACTAGCTGTTGTTTGTATGTTTTACATTCTATACCTTTCTATTTATTTTAGAGATCTTACTATACTTTCATTACTTATAACATAGTAAAACTGCTGGATTGGGGAGATGATGGGAAGGCCACTAGTAAATAAACTGCGGCTGTGAGAGCAGCATTTCGATGATCCAAATGTTATAAAAGTATACATATTTCACATACATTGATTGCCTTTTCTAATTACTAAAAAATATTTGTTTTAATTACATATATGTGTTGGTCCCTTCAAATTTTCACGATGATCCAGCAATTTTGAAAGCGTCTTTTTTGTGATATTCTGAATCTTATACCATTTATTTGATGTTTCCAATTTGATGTTCACCCGAATGCTTGACTGCAGTTTGTTGGTGCATCGGTGGGGACTTCAAATATCGTGGTCCAGCTTGCCTTGGATTTAGCTAGAGGGTGAGTTTCTGTTCAATGTTTACATATAAAACTTGATAGTAGCGATCCATAATTGATATTTGTCTTCACTCTGCAGTTTGAACTATTTACACTCAAACAAGATTGTACATCGGGATGTGAAAGCTGAATCTATGCTTCTGGATGCCCGGGGAAATCTAAAAATAGCTGATTTTGGACTTGCTCGATTTGAAGCTCTGAATTGGGAAGATATGACTGGTGAAAGTGGAACATTTGTGTACATGGCACCAGAGGTAAGAATGCATACCTGACATGGATTCTTCACTTTTCTTTTTTTTTCATACCACTACCGTCTGCACTGCAAAATATAAATTTGAGGACTCAACAATATGAGACCAGACTACACAGTTACCTACAAACAACATTGACAGTGCCGATACCTGCATTGTTTATTATCTTCTTTTCCAAATGATGCCATCTTGTTTCTTATTTATCCCTTTTATATGTTGAAACTAATTTGTATTCCTTCACCATCTAATACACATCCAAAGACCAGACATTATTTAACCCTACTTAACTCTCAACTTATCTAACTCTTAGTGAGCTGAAATTATTTTTATGAGACCACGGTTTTTGACTACATACATTCACATCCTAAGAAAATGAGAGCCATACTTGTAGACTGGTTGATTGAAGTTCACAACAAATTTGATCTGATGTCAGAGACTCTTTACATCACAATCAACATAATCGATCGCTATCTAGCAATGAAGACAGTGGCAAGGAACTGCAAGGCATTAGTTAAATGTTTACAACCTCAAAGTATGAAGATATATGGGCCCCTAAAGGGAATGATTTTACCAAAATTTCAGACAATGCTTACACTATTCAACAAGTCCTAGAAGTTGAGCTAAGATATAAAAAGAATAAGAATAGGAGGCTTTACTTAAAGGTTTTTGAGGTAATAATTTTTTTCGCTATCTTTTTCAGAGAAGTCGATAAATGTTGGTTGATCATATATTGCATTCTAGTTCTATGATGGAGTAGTATACCAACAAAATAAAGTATTCAATTTCGTTGTGCCAAAATAACAGATGCCAAGAAGATATTCACTCGGTCGAGAGCACCCCCTCGAGTAAAAGCTTCTACAAGACCCCATTTTGTTTTGATGTAAAAGAATGAGGGGTGGACAATTAGCTAGAGCAGCGGGTGCAATATTGACAAGAAAATTCTGGGTGGGCAGGAATGAAACTTAGCTGTCCCAACTCCTTATGAGCGTATGTATGTAAATTAGTAATTGTGTACCTTAATGAGCATGTTTAAAAATAGATTTTAAGTTATAGTTGTAATTCTTATAGAGAACCTTTATATTATAAATTTAATTTCAATTGTGAAATAACAATTGAATTATTATAATATCATTTTATTTTAAAATTGATTTATTTTAAAAATGAGATTAATTTTGTAAACAGTTGTGTAAAATCCACTTAAAATATGATGAAAACCGTTGTATGTCTCACTACACACATATATTTTTTTTTAAAAAGTGTTACCTTTTGATATTCTTTGCAATGGTTTAATTTTTTTATACAATTATCTTTTAAACAAAAATCATTATGACAATGGTTTTAACTAGTTAACAAAAGTTTATAAACTGTTGTTTATGAAAATATCTAATAAGTTAACAATAATGGTTTTTCTAACAAAACCATTGTTGTTAAGTTAGATAGACAATAGTTGAATAAAAAAATGGTTGTTTAAAAAAGTTTGATCAATGGTTTGTTTAGAATAACTGTTGTGTCTTCCATGTTAACACAAGTACTCTAACATGTTGTTTAATCTCTCTTTTTACAAGGGTAAAAACAACCATTATCTGATGTTCAATCACACGAGTGTTGGATAGACAATGGAAAACATACTTGTCACATAACGGCAAAAAACAGTTGTATGATTGCAAATATGTTGTAGTGTGTGCCCGAAATCTTCGAAGGAAGGAAGCGCGAAACTCCTTCCAACTATGGATGCTGCGGGAAGGGATCTTGCTGAACCATCTCTGGGCCCCTCCCTTAGGAGTTGAAGCGAAGAACCTTGATTTCGTCAAGTCATTGTAGTAATATATCTGTGTTATCTGCTCGAAGTAGTTTAGGTGCTCCTCCAGGTCTCCCAGACCATCAAGGAGTCAAAGTTGTAATGTTTCAAGTCCCGTTGTCGGGGGATAGCTTCCATGTAGTGGCTGAAAGGAGTGAGTCTTTCTCCAATCTCCACTCCTGAGTCCCTGTCCATCTTCCTTTGCAATTCATAGATCATGTCTTTTACGTCCTTCTTCTTCTCTTCTTCTTCATCATCAGAAATCAACTCCGGAGTAGGGTCTCTCGGGGTTCTTTTGCTCCTAGACTTGGCTAATAGCTTTTCTTCTTCTAGCTACATTCTCTTTTGGATCTTTATCTCAAGCTTCGCTACTTCTTCTTTCCTGATTTGCTCCCGCATCTCTTCCGACTTTCTCTGCTTAGCAGCTTCTGCTTCTTTCTTATTGATTTGATCTTTTTTTTCCTTCCCCTTGGCTCTAATTTGGTCAAAAATAGATCTTTAGATTATTGGGAGTCCCCGGACTCCTTCGGTTCCTCCTCGAGTTTGGCTTCTTCCTGGAGCCTGGTTTGCTCCTTCATGTACAGCCTGATTGCTTCTACCAGTTCATCACTTGTAAGGTTGGGCATGTGCTCTTCGGTCACCGGGACATTGATGTATTTGTAGTGGTTCAGCTCAATAAGGGTTCTGGCATCCCTGGTTTTTACAACGGGAGTGTGTTGAAATGGTTGTTCATGAAATGTTTCCCTGCCGGCTCCTGGATCAAGGGTCGGGGAGTGGTCCGACTCCTGGACCTGAGTACTAGCAGATGGTCTCCCAGATGTGTGCTTTCCTGGTCTTGCCATTTCTCAACAATACCAACAATAACCAACAACAATATGCTACAGAAAGTATCTACCTAAGGATGCTTTTTGAAAATTGCAAAAACTACCCAGAATAAAAAAAAACACCATAAAATAGCTTCTTGGGACTAGTTTGAACAATATTATGGGACTACTCAACAATGTAGTAGAACAAATGTAGCGGGGTTTTAGAACACAAAGGCAATATACAAACTAGAGCAAAATCGGGGTTCTAAAACAATGAAAACCAACAATAGCACACACAAACGTGTCTTAAATCAACGAAACGGGGCTCACACAAATGTGGCCTAAAATAACGAGCACACACAAACGTGGCATAAACCAACAACATTCATGTTTATGAGAGAGTTTGATTGCTTGGGTTCTTATAAATTAAATAAATGGACTCTTTCAAGAGCTTGCTGATGAAGGTGAATCCAGGGGCACCGGGTCCGCTCCTTCGTCGCCGCTCCTGGATCCTTCGCCGCTGTAGAGGTGTAGCTGTGGTGGGGTTCCTACAAAATAACACCGGAAGGGGGGTTTGGGTCCCTCCGCGCCTCCGGTGTGTGAGTAAAAACTCGCTTTTGGGGAAGATGGAGATAGATATGAATGCAGGGTGGCTGTGTGTGCATATGAGTGTGAAAGAGTGATTAACCCCAATACCTTAACTTCTTGGGCTATTTATAGCCCAAGAACAAGGTTTTGGGGTTGGTACCTTTAAATCATTGCCCTTGGTTCTGGGAGCGGAGGACACCTGGTTGGAGTGGATGCTTTACAAGTGTCAGTGCGGGACTGACCGAGGAATATTCTGAGGATCCTCTGACACGTGCCCCGATTATTCTCATGATTGATGTGTGACAGTTGTCCCCATCATGTGCTTGGGCCAGTGTCTCACTTGCTGGGATTTATCATGGTTGGGCTTGCGGGACTGGGCCAGTTAGGACTGTTAGTGTGCAGGAATACTCCTTCCAGGAGCTACATGGAGTTAGGAGTTCTGAAGTAGTCCTTCCAGGAGCTTTATGGAGTTAGGAGTCTAGGACTAGTCCTTCCAGGAGCTATATAGAGTTAGGAGTCTAGGACTAGGCCTTCCAGGAGCTATATAGGGTTAGGAATCCGGGGCAAGACCCTGTAGGAGCTGTATGTACTATCACTAGAAATAAGCATCAGACTCATATAATGATACCACTTACTATAACTAAGTCCTAAAAAACTTAACTATGCTAAGACTTATTCTCATGTGCTCAAGTGAATATTCTAACAATAACAATTAATAATTGAACATAAGCTTAAATTATATTTTCAACATACAACCCGGTAATCTAAACTCGAGATTGCAGATTTTTAATGCCAAGCAAATCTCTCAATCTCTCAACTTCATAATAGACATGTGGCTTTGGTTAGAATATCGACACGTTGGTCTCTGGTCTCCTGAACTAATATGTTTGATTATAATTTTTCCATGTTCTATACAATATCGAATAATAATATATTGAATATCAATATGCTTACTCCTCCAATCAAAAACATGATTTTTGGTCAAGTCTATCATCGATTTATTGTATATATTGATTACCACTCGATGATGCTTCTTATATGTAATCCAACCAAGTAAATTACTAACCTACACCTTATGACATACAACACCTGTAGCGGCCATTAACTCATCTTCGCACAAACTCAAAGCCACACATTAACATTTCCGAGATACCCAACTGATCAGACTATCTTTCAAATAAAATGCAATTTCACCAAGGCTCTTTTAATCCTAAGTGTTACATGTTAAGTCACAATCCGAGTATCTTGAAAGTAAGTAATTCACGGCCCCCTTGGTGTAGAACAAACCACAATCAACATTTCCCTTCATGTATCTTCAAAATCACTTTAGTGCATTCATGTGGAGAGTTGTGGGACGCTCTATGTACCTACTAACGATACTAACATGAAATGTTATGTCAGATTTGGGATGAAAAAATACCTAAGACCTCCAATCAAGCTCTTAAAAATAATAAAATTTACCACCTTCCCCCATATTTGGTTAGTTGAATATTCATTTCCACCGGATATTTGATAAAATTGCATTCACTAAGTATAGCCTTATTGAGAAGATATTTTTTTTATTTATGTTGCTTGCTTTAACTCATAAATATCTTTTATAGGTCCACTTTAAAACCCAAGTAGTACAATAATATTCCAAGGTCATCCATTTTAAATTTTTAGTTCATCCACCTCTTTAATTTGTTGATATTACTAACATTGTTACCCGTAGTCATCAGGTCATCAACATAGACCTTCATAATCAGCATCTCCCTTGACGTTTTGTATTAATCTTATACTCATATGAACATTTTACAAACCTCAGCTCTTTAAGATACTTACTCAACTAATTAGCATACCATGCCCATGGTGCTTATCGCAATCCGTATAGTGCTTTCACAATCCGATAAACCAAGATTTCTTTATCCTATTTCACAAAAACATCCAACTAAGTAACAAAAATTATTTCTTTCAGTTTTCCATTAAGAAATACTCATTTAACATCCAAGTGAAGAACCTTCCATTCATTTTTAGCAGCGAAGGCAAGTAACAGCTTCACTATTTCCAATCGAGTAATTGGAGCAAATATTTCCTAGAAGTTAATTCCTTATTTTTTCATGTAACCCCTAGAGACAAGCCTCACTTTATATTTAACTATGTTTATATAAGTACTCGTTTTATTTTCTACACCCACTTCAAACCGATTGCCTTGTGTTTGGGTGGTAGTTACACTAATTTCCAAGTCTTATTCTTTTCAATCGCATCAATTTCAACCTTCCACTACTACAAATATTAACTTGGAAACCGCTACTTTGATAGCGCTTTTTTCTAGGTGCTATACAAGAATGCTACTTACATAACGTTTTTCAAAAAAATGCTATTTAAGCTATTAAAATAGAAATAAAAATTAAGAAAAAAAGTAAATTAAATTACTTGCATAGCGGTTTGGAGGGGAGTGCTACCAAAGAGTTGTGTTGAGTGACGTTCGTACAAACGCGCTATGTAAGAATCCATAATTTAAGTAATTAATTTTTATTTAATAATCCATTTAAAAAGTAGTTAAGCGTTTTTACAAATGCTATGCTAGCAGATGTATCCTAAATTTCTATTATTTTACTTTTAAATAATTAACCAAGTAAAAGAACCGTTTCTCTCTGTTCTTCGAAAGGCACAAAGGATTATTTATCCCAGCATCGATAAATTTACCTAATGATTTCTCTTTCTTCATGAACATTTCATCTCTGTATTGTGCTGATCTTGGTTTTGACTGGGTAATTGCAGTGTCATCTGGAGAGTGTCGATTAAAGAAGCTATGTGAAGTTTACAAATGGAGAAAAAAAAGAACAAGCTTCAATTTAATTTGTAAGTATCTCTGTATCAAGGTATTGACTGGGTTTAGTAATTTAGGGTTGTGAATTGGGTTCTTCTTAACTTGTTTGGTTTCTAATTCTAGGTTTTTAATTATATTAGGTTCATTTACTGGGTTCGATCCCTTTGACAAATTAACCTAATTCACACATTTCTAATTTGTTTCATCACTTTTTATTTTCAACAAAATGTGTATTTTCAGGATATACAATTGAAAATTGAAAGTATTGCATATATTGATTTTGATTATATGTAATTTTGTATGCTTACCCATAGTGGAAAATTTTGTATTTGTATTCTTAGTCTTATCTTTATTTGTGTAAACAGATGGGTTGCTTTCACTGTACCTAAGCCATTAACAACTTTTCTAGGAGTATTTTGTATATAAATGTTAAATTTTTCTAGGTTATGCACGTTCTTTCCGGAACACAAGAACCTATACCAATTTTTTTGCAATCCAGGTATTACACAGTTGTATCAATTGAAACGTGTTTTAATTAGATGGTTTGTTTGATTTTTGTGTTAATTATGCAGTTTTAGGGTTTGTATTACGTAGTGATTTTGTTTTTGTGTGATTATTATATACTGTTTAGTAATTATTAATTGAGTGATCACTGACATAAAATTATGGTGCAATAATTCTGGTACCTGATAGAGTACTAAAAATTATGTTGTAAAGGATTTATGTGTGCTGAGTTGAATTACAAGTGCACAAACAACCAGTGATATAACTGAGCTTTATGTTCATGAAGGGAAAATAGGCTCTGCTTTACTAGAAAAGCAAATTCTAATTGATTTAAAACATGTTGGATGATGCATGAATTCTGTCTTAAAAACCTACTCATCCCTGTTAATGTATGACTTATCTGCATTGCTTCTTGACAACCAATTTATTTATGATCTTTTAATATATATTTAAAACCTGCAATTCATATAGACATGATTCCTAAAGGCAGCCTAATAAAGATCATTCTAATGTATATTTTCTACCTTGTGTCTGCACTATATTAAATATGTTGTTATGTAATGGTTTGCATTATGTGCCAAAATAATTTTTGCTATTTTGCCTATGTAGTCAATGTAGTCTTTTATTGCTATGCTATGTTATATTGTTAATGACTTAATATCTTATTTTGATGGTTAAAATCATAAAAATACAGGTGGGCTAAGAAGCAAGGATACGGGTGCGGGGATGCGGGTGCGTAGTGCGGGGATACATTGATTCGGTAAATAAAATAATATGGGGATACTGTACATATATTTATTATAAATATATTATGAAATCTATTAACAAAACTAATAGTTTTATGCAAATTGCATCAAATACATCATATAAGCATCTATAAAACGTGAATTTAAACTAAAATTACTTATATATGTAATATAAATATTAAAAACTATGTATTTTAGTTGAGAATTTTTGAGAATTTTGAATATCGGAGTATCCCCAAAAATCTGAGTATCCAATACGGGGGTGCGTGAAAATACGGGGATTCGTTGGGTGACCGAAGAATCCCTTGCTTCCTAGCAGGTGGGTGATGTGCTTGTGTGTAAGTATCAGCAGGAAGGCAACACATTTAACTTAGTACTAAGGTACATTGATCTCTATGAGCAGGAAGGCAACACATTAACTTAGTAATAAGGTACATTAATCTCCAAATACTCTTTGAAATTATTTATTTGAAGCTATTTATTATAATTACAAGAAACTATGGTAATTTGGATGAAACATACACACTCATATATGCGGGGGCAATTTAAAGACTTCTTTTAAGAGAAATAAGGTTTTGGTCTCAGCAATACATGAATTAATAGAAACCTTGATTACAGAGGTGCCACCTATATTTAATGACCTTGTACTAGTGATCATGGGAATGTCACTATCCTAGCTGATTTCAAGTTGCAGGTGCAGACTGTAGAGGAGAATGCGGAAAAGATGAAGAAAAAGAAGTTACAAAAATATGTGGATGAAGTTACAATTTGAGCTACTTGAAAACAAGCAGGTCCTTTGAGAATAATATATTGGGTCAACTTACTCCTCCTTCTTTTCTATATTCATATTCATTGTAAATGTACTTGCTTTGCTTTAGATTTTTAATGTATGAAACTAATTAATGAGAAAATTTTGATTTGTAAGTACTAATATTGTTATGTAAGGTTCATGTAAGAAGTTGATTCTTTGAATTTATTTTAATTATATGAAAGTAATTTTAGATGATAGTATTCTAGTTTTTATTAGGATTGGATTTTCATAGCCAATTATTATTATATTCTTGAATTATATTATTTAAGAAATATTTTAGGTTATAAAATGATAAAAGAAATAATTTATTATTTTTAAAAAAAATGGAAATCTTGTATGGCGTTTATAAAAAGATATGCAAGTGATGTTTTTTGCAAGTGAAATGACTTGAATAGCGTTTGCAGATAGGCTATTAAAGAAGTAGACGCACTTGGATATCGCTTACTTACGTAGCATTTTTAGAAGCGATATTTAAGTAAATTAATTAGAGAGCGCCAAAATAAGCGTTATGCAAGTGCCTTTCACTTGCATAGCGCTGGCTTGTATAGCGTTTAAAAGCGCTATATAAGCTAAAAAATAAGCGCTATGCAAGTTTAAATTTGTAGTACTGTTCATTACCTCATCACATGCTCCGTTAGTAGTTGATGTACTATAATTATCTGGTACCTCGACATCTATCATCTAAAGTTCCTCTTTCAATTACACCACATCTAATTTGTAATAAACATCACTTAACAATCTGAATCTTCCGGTCTCATTGCTACTAGACTAGATTGAGTTGAATAAGCATTGTTGTTATCGCCATCTGATATTGTCTTATTTTGAAGGACCAAGCTAGTGTCACCACTTACAGTAGTAACTTTAACATTCTTTCATCGTATATCATCTTCCCTATCATATGCATCTTAAGTTACAACATTCGTATGAATATCTTGCCCAACAAAACTCCCTTGAGGTGGAGTCCCGCCTTCGATATCATTTTCCTTGAGGTGACAATGCAATTTTCTTTGCAATGCAATTTAAATTGATTCAACATGAATTCTCCTTCCCTGTCTATCCTAAAGACCTTTATTTTCTTGTTTGTTTCTTTTACAACCTGAAACGTGAATTTCTTGGAAGCCTCCAATGTTTCATCTTTGCTGGCAAGCATATTAGTCCATATACCACGACTAAAATCATCAAGAGTAAGATGTATTTCTTACCATCCATGGTCGTTGGTGAAATTGGCCCGTATAAATCTTTATGGACTAATTCCAACACCTGCTCCGTGTGAAAAGTTAATTTGTGTGCTAATTTGGACATTAAACATCTAATAGATAGATCTTTAAGTTGAGAAAAATCATGCAACCTCTAATTTATTTCATTCTTGACATCAACATCATGGATTTAAAATTTTGGTGGCCTAGTCTCGAGTGCCACAACCAATCCACTTTCTTCTGTTTCAAAAGTAAGCGCATATATTTGCAAGTTTCCAGCAAAATTTTATAAGGTCTACTAGCTTATCGTCTTTTTTACCTTCATAAGTAACTTTCCTACTCTATCATATACCTACAAATAGCTGACATTTAACACTCTTTTTCCCATTTTATAGTAATTGACTAAAACTTACAATATTTCCAAAATGTGGGAATATGTTGGGCCTATTATTAATCTAAACATAGTTATTTGGGTTGTTTGGTTTTATTGTTAAATAAAGCAACGCTGCCTAGTGATCGTTGCACTGCAGATGTGGTCTTAGGTGATATCGCGTGAATTTAGGAATCAAAAAAGAGGGAGATAAATTAGGATCAAGTATCCTGATTTATAGCTCATCAGTTATGCAGTCTATATGTATAAGTTTATTCTCATAATCATAGTTATCAATTGTAAGGTTTTTCATATCAGTAATCAAAAAACACGCTTTGCATTGCATATTCTCTTATTTTTATCTTTTATTTGGTATAAGAGCGCATCACCTGTGAAGTACATATGAAGATTAAACAAGAAATGTAGGCAAGCAAGAACAAGGAAGGGTCGTTTGGGCTAAGCTATCCAATGTTAACAAAGGCAAACTATACCATTTGGGCCATGAAGATGAAAGTATTTATGCAGGCTCATGGGGTTTTGGAGGCGGTAGAACCTAAGGATCCCAAAACCCCACCAGAGGAGAAGACAGCCAAGAGAGCGTTGGCCATTATCTACCAGGGTATCGCAGATGATATGTTGTTAACGATAGCAGAAAAAAAATGTCCAAGGAGGCTTGGGGGCGATTAAGATGTTGTGTCAGGGTGCAGATAAGGTAAAAAAGGCTAAAGCTCAAACCTTAAAATCTGAATTTGAGTCACTGAAGATGAGAGATATAGAGCAATTAGATGATTTCTATATGAGACTTAACGGCTTGGTTACAAATATCAGGGCGTTAGGGGAAACAATTGATGAGGATAATGTCATTAAGAAGCTACTAAGATCTGTCCAAACTAAATTCCTGTAAATTACGTCGGTAATTGAGCAATTTGGGAACTTAGAAACCATGTCCGTAAAGAAAGTTGTCGGCTCACTCAAGGCTCATGAGGAAAGTTTGCATGTACAAACTGAAAATAGTGAGGGACAACAACTCTTGTTGACAGAGGATGAATGGCTTAAGGGAGAAAGTAACGATGGAAAACTTATTCTCACGCGCGAAGAATGGCTAAGAAGATCCGGGAAAGGTACCCAAGGAGGCAGTGGGGTTGATTATCATGTAAGGGATAATCATATGACTCGTGACAGGAGCCAATTAAAGTGTTATAACTATGCAACAAAAGGTCACTTTGCAAATGAGTGCCGCAAGCCAAAGCAATATAAACAGCAGAGAGGACAGCAAAACCTTGCACTAAAAAATTACGAAGAACACGCACTCTTAATGGCTCCGTGCGAGAATGACAAGAATGATGTGATTGCTTTTACAGAAGGAAAAACTGCAGATGACACTAAAAGAAGAGATGATAACATGTGGTACCTTGACAACGAGGCTAGCAACCACATGACAGGGCGATGAGAGAAGTTCGAAAAACTTGACCAAGTAGTGAAGGGAGAGGTAAAGTTTGGTTATGGATCGTTAGTGAAGATTGAAGGAAAAGGCACGATCAGGATCATGCGTAAGAATGGGGAAACGAGACTTTTGCACGGAGTTTACTATATACCTACACTTCGGAGCAACATCATAAGTCTGGGTCAACTATCAGAAGAAAGAAATTGTGTGGTTATGAATGGAGAAAATCTTTGAGTCTATGATAGCTGTGGAAGAATGCTTATACAAGTCCAAAGGTCTGTGAATCATCTTTACAAGATTTACATCCAGGAAGCTGAGTATCATTGTCTATTAACGGAGAGTGAAGAGGAGACATCGCTATGGCACAAAAGACTCGGACATGTGAATTTCAAAGCAATGCAAATGATGTCAAGAAATCACATGGCTCATGGAATGCCAAATATTGTTCAACTGAAGGATATTTGTGATGGATGCCTCATGTCAAAACAAACACGTAAGCCGTTTCCAACTCAATCTAATTTCTCTGTAAAATCCGCTTTGGAATTAATTCATTTGGATTTTTGTGGTCCAATATCTCCCTCCACTCCGGGGGGAAAACTGTATTTTATGCTTTTAGGTGATGATTATAGTCGTATGATGTGGATATACTTGCTAAGAACTAAAAATGAGGCTTTGAATTATTTCAAGAAATTTAAAATGCTTGTAGAGAAAGGTGCACCACAGGGTATACAAGTCTTGAGAACTGATCATGGGGGTGACTTTTTCTCAAAGGAATTCATTAATTTTTGTGAGGAACATGGCATATTACGACATTATACGGACCCTACACACCACAGCAAAATGGTGTCGTAGAGCGACGCAATCGTACTGTAGTTTCCATGGCCAGAAGCATGCTTAAAGAGAGACATGTACCGACTCAATACTGGGGTGAGGCTGTTACTCATGCCAGTTATGTCTTGAATAAGTTTCCAACTAGAGCTATATCAACCATCACACCTCACGAAGCCTGGTTTGGGACGAAACCAGATGTAAAATGTATCAAGGTGTTTGGTTGTACAGCCTACATGAAAATTCTGGCTGTACATATTAAAAAACATGATGACAGGAGTCAAAAGTTGGTGCATTTTGAGAGAGAACGAGGCACGAAGGCATTCAGATTGTATGATCCGAATACTGACAGCATTTAAGTTAGCAGAGATATGGTATTCGATGAACATAAGGCTTGGGACTGGGGAGCTACTTCTGAATCTGATATAAACAGAGGTGCATTTTTTACAGTGGGTGATGATCTTTCAGAGCCTGAGTCGTCAAGCGAAGAACAAAGCGCACCAACGACTCCGGTTTCAGACGCAACATCTAGGATTTCTTCCTCATAAAGTGAAGACATAGATAATTCTAGTGTGTCCAGGGATACTAGTGACCACCCTCAACATTTTCGGTCACTCAATGACATCTATGAACACACAACAGAAGTAGAATTGACTGAAGAAGAACTCCTGCTGATGGGTGTAGATTAACCCGTTTGTTGGGAACAGGAAGTAGAGGACATTGCCTGGAAAGCAGCAATGGATCTTGAGATCGACTTTATTGAAAAAAACAACACCTGGCTGATGGTGGATCTTCCTCAGGGACACAAATGCATAGGTCTTAAGTGAGTGTATAATTTGAAGACGGATCAAAATGGAGAAATAACTAAACACAAAGCCCGCATCGTGGCTATAGGCTATGTACAATGAGAGGGAGTTGACTATGAAGAAGTCTTTGCTCCGGTAACTAAACTTGAAACAATTCACTTACTTCTGGCATTGGCAGCAAAAAACGATCGGGAAATCCATCATCTCGACCTTAAATCTGCTTTTTTGAATGGAGTTATCCAGGGGAAGGTATACGTCTCACAACCTAGGTAATATTAAGGAAGGGTCTGAGCAAAAAGTTTACAAGCTGTTGAAAGCATTATATGAATTTATGACTTAGAATCTACGGATAGAGCACCATTAGTGACTATCACTCCTATGTGGCTTGACTATCTTGGGTGATTTCCTAATTTGAGTGAAAAAGGTGTCCATCCAGTGCAAGTGAATTTGCAACAACTTTAGGCACACTTTTGGGAGCGTCTAAATGGAAAAATCAAATACTTGTAATAAAAGTCTATATTAATCATACCTATTATATAATATATAGATAGTTTTTTAAATATATATTTGGGGACCATCTACGAAATGTGAATAGGGTGCAGGTCAACGATTGGACTTAAAAGGGTGCCACATACAAGAAATATGAAGTAGATTTTTTTAATTATTATTTATGATGTGTTGAACTTGTTTGGCCTCTACTGTAGATGATATTATTGTAGCTATATATTCTTAATGATGGTGACATTTTATATATATGTATTTAAATATGAGTGTCAGGTGGTATGGGCTTTATGTCCAATGTTAGCTGACCTTGTTAGTTGACTGATTCTTAATGATTTGTTGATGTAATTTTAAATTAGGAGGAGTATGATACCCATGATCCACAACGGTTGTCTGCAACGGAGCTACCGTCTCCTGAATGGAAAAAAGAGGTTAATGATATAGTATCTGCTCATGGCGTTGTCCTTGCTCTTTTGATGTCTGGTGTTTGTGTTGCATTTAGCCGAGGTAATCTTTTTTTTAAATGATCATCATGAGATCCATGTTAAAAAAGACCTATTCATTTTAAACTTTTTATGCATGGCATGGCTTGAGAAACCAATCAAAGGATATGCATTCTGAATTTGAGTTCAGAAAAATATATTGGGAGAATATTTTACAAAAAAATCAATGATTGGGTCATCACTGCCTCAGCTTTCAAATCAGATAATTACATCTCCTTGAAATGCAGGACCACAAGAACTGAGTGCGTATGACATGGCGCACCTGTGCACAGTGGTGACACGTGTACAAAGTGACCCCACATATTGATTGAGGGAAAGACACATAACCAACCAGCTTGGTGGTCGGTTATGATTGTTAAACACGACCATATATCATAACAGACCAGTCTTAAACCGACCACTACACTTCGTCGGTTTTAAGTTTTTAATCGACTATTTTTTCTTAAAATCATCCATTAAAGTCGGTCGGTTTGGTCCTGTTTTCCTCTAGTGTATATTACTTGTACTCTTATAAGTTTCCATGTACTTTTAGTTTTTTACTTCCTCAGTAATTTGTTTACTCATGCAATACCATTAAATGGTGTCACATACATTCAAAATGGTCACCCAGATGCTGGCTTCCTTGTTTTTGAATCAAAGTTATTGAAATGGTGCAGTTCTCTCCAGATTGATAATGTAAATGCTAAAGCAGTCAGTTTTTTGCCCAACATAGGCAAAAATACAACTTATTTTTGTTTATTCTTAAATAAGGAAAATTAAGACTATAATTCTTCACATAGAATGATCCTTAATTCTGATATGATTTTTTTTATTTCCATTATCGAGATCAGCATCTACAAGGTCTTTGAACTGAGAAACTACAAGATGTTGTACTCCATTTCTGGTACAGATGTGCAAGGCATAAAGACCAGGTAAGGTTTTATTATGAGTAACTAGCTATATTATTAAAGATAGATGATAATCCCTCGGAATATTTATTTAAATTTATTTAAATTAACTATAGTACAATTGTTGTATCATTTTTTTAATAATTACAACATCATGAATTATTTACATTATATCATTATCTAATATTAAAAAGTCAAATAGATACTTCAAAAATAAAAAAATTAAAATTATTGTATTTGTGCCCTATGTACGATTATAATAAAATATTTACAATTAAACAACATTCCAACAATTATATTATTTTATCGTAAACAGTTTGAACTCGACTCCTTAAAAGTTCGGTCTGGCTCAGCTCGTTAAGAGCTCGATCTCGAACTCGAACAAAAATGTTCGTTAAATTTTTGGAGCCTAACTACACTACAAGAATAATTTTAAAAATATAACAATTGTAGAATAATTTTGGATAAATGTTATTCTACTACATAACCATTTTAAACTATTTCATATATATAATACATATATATATGTAAGCTTATTTATGTTCTTTCTTCACATTCATCGCTGAACACCACAAACTGTCCCAGAACGTCATTCACAATGGTCATTTTTCAAGAGTTCCGAAAAAGTCATCATTATTTTATATATACACCATATATGGCTTCAATATACCATTATTATTATTTAATGCTCGGGTTTCATCATTATAGTATGATAAAATAGCCTCTTAACAGAACTACTTATATTCATATATAATATGCCATTATCGATTTTGTTTCAAAAATTTGGTGATTTGCATTCAAAATTTAGTGATTTGCATTTAAAATTTTGTAATTTGAATAAAAAAAATTGTGATTGACATTTATTTTAGTGAATCAACAACTTGTGATATCATATAGTTTAGTTAAATTTGATAATTTTTGTGGGGGTGGGTGGCAATAATGGTGGTTTGATAATGGTGAAAAGGGCGGTGACAGTAGCATGCTGACGGATGGGTAGGTGGGGTCGACGTTGATATCACTAATAGTATTGGTAGTTGTGGTGGATGGTCATTATGTATGTTTAATTTTTTGGTGATTGATTTTAATTTTAGTGATTTTTAGTAAGTTATTTGTTCTGATTTTAATTAGGGGTGTCACTAAGTAACCCCTAAATATATATCATTTCATATTTTTTTAAAAAAATGAGCCAATATACAACATCTCCGTACTTCAAATATATATCCCTTATATCCAAGTATACTAGGGTAGACCTTGATAAAACTGAAAAAATGTCACACATAACTACATGGAAATAAATTAAATTCAAATCACAAGTTAGGAATATGCAATTAAAATTAAATAACGAAATTAATCATGAAGGAAACAAATTGTAGAATCAATAAAAGCAATATTATACCCCAATAAGAAATAAAGGTTACTTATATGTCTCTAAAATATAAGATAGCGTGATCATATAAGGGACACTGTTGTTATTTAAGAGAAATTTGCCCCACCCTAGGAAAGTGCGAATTCACTTCGAGGATAAAACATAAACAAGAAATCTGGCATGACCCGAAAACTTGAACGGAGGCCACACCTAACAAATTGTATCCAGATTCGAAGAAACAGATGGAAATTCATAAAACTGAGATCTGAATTTATATTCAATATAGATTATACGATACTGATCCAAAATAATATAGATTATATGATACTGGTCCAAAATTCAATCTCATCCACAATCTAAAAAATATCTAAAACAAAAATTTAACAGAAAATAATCTGAAATAATATTATATCTAGTTGTAATGAGAAATCGATCAAAACTAAATAATAAATTATTTGAACAGAATATGACTCAAAGTACAAAATTGAATATGTATCTATATCTGAAATTTAAAAATTGAATAAAATTGAATTTTAGTTTAGTTGTTATAATTTCAAAAATTCATAACTTATATTTCATATTAATTAAACTATATTTAAGGTCTTTGTAGTTTGGCTTTCTATCCTCAATCTCTTTCTGAGATTGGTTATAGATAGCGCCCTCTTTATGGCATGTCATAGAGCATAGGGTTAATCCCTTTTTTTCTTCTTGTTCTTGTTGATATATACATAATTTAGCAAAAAAAAAACTATGTTTAAGGTAATAAATTATCTATTCATCATAAACATTTGTATTTAAGATGATGTTTTTGTATAAAAATTAACTTATTTCGAATTTTTTCTGATAATTTTATTTCCCAATTAAACGCGAACATAACCAAATTCAATATAATATGAACTTGATATAATTATATGATAATCGAAAATTGATCTGATCTGAAATCAATTTGATTATGTAAATCTTCATGTTTAAGTTTTTATATGTGAGAAAAAAACTAGAAAAAGAGGTTATCTAGGTTTTGTTCGGTGAAAACAATAGATTATGTGAATTGTCATGTTTATGTTTGTATATGGGCTAAAATGAATAAAAGAAGAGGTTAGGTAGCTAGGTCTTTTTCACTGACATTCTCTATCTATCTTCGAGTATATATGTAGGGCCTAATGGACTAGCTTTGGATTGCTTGTGTCTAAGACATCGACTCAAGCCCTTTGAAATGCATGACCTTGAACCTGTAACTCAAAGTCCTTGATCTTTATCAAGACAGTACACAAGTCATAAACACCATTCATTTATACATTAAGATGTACTGATGTAGGCTTTTCTATGAACCTGCTTATTATTCCCACAGAGAACGTGATATCTGGTCTTGTATGAACCCGGTATCTAAACCCCTCAACTAAGCTCTTGAATTGAGTTGTCTTTATAGGCTGACCACCCTTGTCTTTGCCAATGCTTTCCTTGGGGTTCATAGGATATTTGACTGGATTGCAATCTCCTAGTCCGGCTTTCTCCAGTAATTTTTTAGCATACGACATTTTTCTACTCTCAATGCACCCAACACTCTGCTTTACCTCCATTCCCAAGTAGTATGAGAGCTTTCCAAGATCACTCATCTCAAATCTTCTATTCATTTGCTTCTTAAACTTTTTGATAACAGTAACATATGTACCTGTTATGAGTAAATCATCGACGTAAACTCCAATAATAAGAATTTCTCCTTCAGCTTTGTTGGTATAGACAGCATGCTCGTGAGGAAATCTTTCCAATCCCAGTTCTTTAAGGCATTTATTTAACTTCTCGTACCAGGCTCGGGGTGCCTGCCTTAAGCTATATAAAGCTTTTATAAGCCTGTACACCAAGTTTTGCTTTCCTTTCTGAAAAAACCCATCAGGATCAGACACATAAACTTCTTCCTGAATATCGTCGTTTAGAAAAACCGTTTTGACATCAAGATGGTGAACTTCCCAGCTATGTTTGGTAGCGAGAGCAAGGAGTAACCTTATTGTTTTAAAACGCGTGATAGGTGCGAAGATTTCTTCGAAGTCCACACCTTGTTTTTGGCCGTACCATTTGGCAATGATTCTTGCCTTATAATTCTGAATTTCCCCGTTTGCATCTCTCTTTATTTTATATATCCATTTCAAACCGATCACCTTGTGCCCAGGTGGCAGTGCTGTAAGCTTCCAGATTCTGTTATTCTCAACTGCATCAATTTCCCTTTGCATTGCATCCCTCCAGTTACAATCCTTCACACCTTGTCCATAATTCATGGGTTCATGAACACCCATAAGCAGTAACTCATCATCTTCGAGTTCAACCACCTGAGTATTATCATAGATGTCACTGAGACTTCTGTAGTTTCAAGGCTCACTACTCGTTTCAGAATCTTTAACTGAAATGAAAGAACTCGATGTATGCATAGGCTCAGTATTCATCAAATTAGAGTTTGTGTCACTATCAATCTTCATTTGTTCTTTTGCAACTTCCTCATTTTCATCCCAGTTGTAGTACTTTCTTTCTTCGAAAATAACATCTCTACTGATATGAACTGATTTGTTGACGGGATCATATAGCCTATAAGCCTTTCTTCTAGGCTCCTTCCTAAGATGAATGACTTTCTTGCTTCAATCTTCAAGTTGTTTTATGGAACCACTTGGCAATCTCATGTATGTTAGGCAGCCAAAGACACGTATATGACTAATAGTTGGTTTTTTCTCAGAGCAAGCTTCAAATGGAGTCATTCCAAAAACATCACATATGGGTAGATGATTTAATATGTAAATCGTATGTCGGACAGCTTCACCCCAAAAAGTACTTGGCAGGTGCATTTGTTTCAACATACTTTGAGCCATCTCGATCATGGTTCTATTTCTCTATTACACAACACCATTTTGTTGTGGCGAGTAAGGCACTGTGATATACCTCTTAATGCCAACTTCATTGCAGAAGTCTGTGAATTTTTTTGAGCAAAACTCGCCACCACGATCCGTCCTAAAAGTTCGGATTCATTTTTCTGGCCCATACTTGATTTGAGCTCTGAAGTTCTAAAATGCTTGAAGTGTTTCATCCTTTCTTTTCAAGAGACATGCCCACATGACTCTGCTATAATCATCAACCAAAAGGAATATGTATTTGTTACCTGCTATCGTGGGTGGTGACAAAGGACCACATAAATCTCCATGAACCAATTCTAGAGATTTCTTTGGAGCAAAAACAGATTCAGATGGAAAGCTTTTCCTAATCTGCTTTGTCATAATACAATCCATGCATACATCCTTCGGGTGAGACAACTTTGGCAAACCATGCACCATTTTATTTGAATCCATTAGCATCATCTCCCTAAAGTTGGCATGACCCAATCGGGAATGCCACAACCAAGAATCTTCGTCCGTCTTAGACAGCAGACACCGTGGTTCACAGGTTTCAAGAATAATTTTATACAACCTATTCATAGACCTCTTGACTTTCATAAGAAGATTTCCACAGTTATCACGTACCCTCATATAGTCACCACTAATTACGATTTTATTGCCTTTTTTCGACAACTGGCCAATGGTAATTATATTGTTACGGAGTGAGGGAAGATAATATACCTCTTTTAAGACTCGCTCTTCTCCCATTTTATACTTGATTCCTATAAAGCCTCACCCTTTTATGTGGACAAGTGATCCATCTCCAAACTTCACTTGCCCCATTATTGGTTCATCCAAATCCCTGAATTTTTTTCGCTCCCCAGTCATATGATTTCTGGCCCCGTTATCCAAATACAATAGGTTTGATTCTATTCTTTTTCCTTCTCCATCTTGAACTAGTTTAAGTGTCACCTTCTCTTTGTTCAATAACATTATATTCCCTCATTTTCCTTCATATTCTGTTAAAAGCAATGCTAATTCATCTGGAATTTCAACAGTGTTAGCATCCTCCTTACTTTCTTTATCACGTCACGGTCTCCTGCAATCTGCAGCAAAATGTCCGAGAATGTTGCAATTGAAACACCTTACGCGGCTCCTGTCACGTGTGCCTCGTCTTCGAGACCTTTGTTCCGTTCCAACTCTATTTGATCGCCTGATCCACTCATCTCTAGTGAGCAACAACTTGCTCTCCTCCTTCTCCTTCTTCAACCAATCCTCTTCAGTGAAAAGCAACGGACTCCCACTACTGTCTCCCTGTCCTCGAAGCCTTTCCTCATATGCTTTCGAGGAACCGATAGCCTCCTCTCACTACAAGAAAAAGTTGAATAGACATCACACATTAGACATCGGTTGCGGATGCCACTGATGTTAAAAGAGGTAATAACATCACCCCGTATTTTTCTAATGTCTTTATTATTTGAAGACATCGATTATTTAACAACCGATGTCTAAAGTTCTCTAAAATAAATCAGCGCGAGCCACTTCAATTTGTTTCCCCCCTTAGTGAAATTTTACAAAACTTTCCCTCATTTGATTGCCAATTATTCCCCATATCCAGAGAAACTAAAAACAAAAAAAAAAGTAAATCTCTCACAAATCTCTCTCTCGTCTCTCAACCCCCACTGAATCTCTCTCTCTCTCTCTCTATCTCTCTCTATCTCTCTCTCTCTCTCTCTCTCTCTCTCTCTCTCTCTCTCTCTCTCTCTCTCTCTCTCTCTTTCTCACTCGTCTCTCACCACTACAACCTTCGCTACTCTAATGGCCACCGTCACCAGCTCTTCTGTTTTAGTAACCACCATCTCCACCAGGTCCGATGGGTTCACCATCACAATCACCTTCACCGGTCTGCTAACAATCTCTTGGTGTCTCCTTTACATTAATACTGTTATGGTCTTCTCTGCTTTAACAGTTAAGTTTTTTAAAATCAAAACCCTAATTTCTTAAATTGGGGATTTTTAAAGTCGAAACCCTAATTTTTTAAATTGGGGTTTTTAATTTTAATACTCTTTGTTGGTTATAAGGAATATGGTTTGGGTAATAATTAGCATGTTATTTTCGTTTACATGGATTTATCTTTCATTTATTAATTTTTTAATTTTGTTTTTCTATATGATACAACTATTATTTAAGGTAATCTTTGGTTTATATTTAAGGTGCTTTGATTGTAGATGAAATCTTGGGTATAATCAAGGGAGTTGCAGTGAAAAGTGTTTACTTGTTTGTTATAGTTCCTGCATACACAGTTTATTTGGGTTGTTTTTATAATTGGACAAGTTTATATGGCAGCTCGGTGTTGGAAGAGGAGGAAGAGCGCGGAGTTGCGCACATTGTTGAGCATCTTGCTTTCAGTGCGACTAACAAGTACACGAATCATGATATTATAAAGTTTCTTGAAAGTGATGATGCATAATTTGGGGCTTGTCAAAATGCAGTGACATCTTCTGATGAAACTGTTTATGAACTGTTTGTTCCGGTTGACAAGCCTGAAGTTTTACCTCAGACTATATCTATACTGGCTGAATTCAGTTCAGAGGTAATAGTGACGTTTTGGTTTTTTATATAATTTGAGATTTTATCATATATCTTTATAGGTTCAACCTTATGCCTAGTACAGATTTGGATATCATCAGATGATTTGGAGAAAGAAAGAGGAGCAGTTCTGGAAGAGTATAGAGGTACTAGAAATGCTAATGGAAGGATGCAGGAGGCACATTGGGCGCTCATGATGGAAGGTTCAAAGGTCTAGTTGTTGGCACTTGTAATTCCAAATATTTTTAGCTATTATCTAGCACTTGTCGAACATTCTCTTAGCTTAATTAAAAAACAGATCCTGATCGACATGCTCAGTAATCCTGATTTTTTAGTATGTCGGTTTAAGCTTATATGTATGTGATCCTCATTGTATTGTACAAGTTCGTTCTGTGCTCCTTTTTATTTGTGAACGAACCTTATCTGTGCTTTTGCATTGGCATGCTCACTATTAGCCTAAGAATTGAAAGTAAGGTGATCAATTCTTTTTATCGTAGTACTTTTAATATGAGTTTGGTGTTTCCTGTTTGAAATAGGGTACAGTTGTAATTTATTGTGAGCATGATTTTGGGAACAGTACATCTATATCTATACGAATACATCATATATTCTCATCAATGGTTGCAATATACCGAGCGTTTACCCATTGGACTGGAAAAGGTGATCCGAACTGTGTCTCCTGGGACTGTGAAACAGTTCTACAGGAAATGGTATCATCTGAAAAATATGGTTGTTGTAGCAATTAGAGATTTCGCTGATACACGGGTCTAGATTTCAAATCTGGCTATTTATCGCATACTTTGATATTTCATAACAGACGTGTATTTAATATATATGTTCTCACCAGAGTGAAAAAAATCTCCAGTTGGTCAAATTAAACCTGGAAAGAATTTGTGTGTGTATTTGGAATGAATTGTGTCAAATCCAATCATGTCAGCTAGCTTAATAATACAGTATATTGTTTTGAAATACGGCGACTAATAATGCTGAGTTTTATTTTTTAATTATCTAATTCTCTATTCTCTCGCTCATCATAATCGATATAACAGATTGTTGTTGAGCTTATAAAGATGTATTTCGGGAATAAAATTTCAGCATCTAATCCTACTCCTATACCACACTTTCTGGTTCCATCACACGAAGAGCCATGACATTTACGTTTGTTAGAATCTGAAGCTGCCGGGGTTAGTTTGTTGTGCATCTTTTTTAACTACACTTCTTTTTAACCATGTATTTTCATGTTGGATGATCATTTCCATGCAATAAGTCAGACAGTCCTATCTTTAATTAGCCTTGAATAGTCTGCAGTGATGGTAAGCTGTAAGATGCATGTGGTAGAGCTGAGGACTTGAAGGGATTAGAGGGAATTACTTGTAGAGTGCATGTTCTTTCATGCTTTGAACCAAAGATTCTTTAAGATATCTCGCAAGAAGGATCTACCATATTTTTCATGCTCGGCTTCCGCTGATGTCCTTGTTCGACCAAGTAAGGCCTATATAATGACTTCGTCTTGCAAAGAGAAAGGAACTATAGAGGCCTTGGAATCAATGCTTACTGAGGTGTGCATTTTTATAAAATTGTTAAGTCTTTCTTATATTTCTTCTACTGATTTCTTACATTTTAGGTTACAAGGGTTCGGCTACATGGTTTTCTGAGCGTGAAATAGCTATTGCTCGGGCGTTCTTATTGTCAGAAATCGAATCTGCCTATTTGGAGCGGGATCAGATGCAGTCAACCAGCTTGCGAGATGAGTATTTGCAAGTATATTACTTCTCTGCCTTTGTCTAATGTTTTCTTTGTTGTTGTCAAGTTTGACCTTCCTACTCAACCTTTTCTTTTCCAGCATTTTCTTCATGATGAACTTGCCATTATTGTCGAGTATGAAGCGCAGTTGCACAAAACTATATTCCCCATGAGTACATATTGATGTTTAGTGTTTTCTTCTATATATCCACAATTATTCCCTATAATTTCACTCTAGTTTAGTGTGAAAAACTAATTCTACACGTTTTGGCCAATTCGACTTGGATAAATATATCAGCTCATGAAGTAGTCCTATGCACCGCACTACTGATGTAATAATATTTTACCGGTTGCAAACTTTAAATAATTAAATTGTTGCCCAACTCTTCTATATTATCCTTTCAATTTGATGTCATATATCTACTCTCTCCAAATTATAAAAAATGGACGGGACGTAAATGAGCGGAGTTCAATAAATATGCAGTGCTTAATAGTTGCTTCTCTCTGTGAGAAAGGTAAATTCTTAACTTTGATTTTTATTGTGTTTGGTCGGATCATATATGTTCTTTTCGTTGTAGCTGAGTAATAGGTGGTATGGTCTAAATTTTCTCTGATATGAATTCACCCAAACAATATTTCTAGAATTAGTTGCACAACAGTTTTACTAGCTATCCTTCTTATTTTATTGCCTTTGTTTTTTGTCCTGCATCAAAGCTTCTTGTGTACTTTCTAATACCATCTTATTTCTTAGCTCTCTGATGTTGTGGATTCCATGGAGGTCAATATACAAAATGAAGAGTCTGTAACTACAGGTACTTACTATTATCTACATATTTATACTCTAATAAGCTAGAACAATGAGAGAGCACTAGTTTTAATAGTTTCATCTTGGGGAAAGTATAGCATTGAAAGAAAAACTGAGAGTACAGTTTTTTAAATCAGCTCTTAAATTTGCAGAAGAAATACTGGGCCATGCTAAAGACCGCACAAAAGATCAGCGTCATGGATATATTGTTCTCTATCTTAGAGTTTGATGCATCTTATAATTCATATACTAATCTCAGATCGCGAATGCACCACATTTCTGCTGAGAGGTATAAACTATAAAGAACTTCTGCACACTGATATATATATTTTCTCTGTCCCTGCTTTGACTTTGGGTATACTCCATAAAAACCTTGAGCATCGTACTTCACTATTTTACAGGCCACCTTTAAATCTTTTTCGCCAATAATTATCTGGAACATGCATCTATTTAGACGTGTTGCAGAAGTCAACTGGTGGACAAAACTCTAAAACACAGCGGGAACTTGGATCCAGTCTTCGTGAGAATGTAGATGCTTCACCAAAATATATAGATGATGAATTGATGGGCATAGCAGAAAACAAACTAGTATCTTTTCAATGTAAGATGCAGTTTATTTTGATGATGATAAAGGACCAGACTATGTATTTAAGCATATATTCAAATCTATTATTTCTTTAGTTTACTTGAGTGCAAGTTCCGTATATTTGATATATCTTAGTTACAAAAGCAATTGTACATCACTTTTAAAGAACAAAAACTGATGTCAAAAAAAGTTAATGTACATGCTTTTAGATAAAAATACTGATGTCAAAAACTGCCATGTTCAAGTGTAAATTGAAAATAGGCATCAATTTGTTTGAGATAAAACTGATGTTTATGTGACAATATATACATCACTTTTAAAGAAGAAAAACTGATGTCAAAAAAGTTAATGTACATAGCTTTTAGATGAATAATTGATGTCAAAGACTGACATGTTAAAGTCTAAATTAAACATAGATAACACTTTGTTTGGGATAAAACTGATGTTTATGTGTCGATATAGACATCACCTTTCACTAAAGAAATCGATGTTTAATATCTGATTTTACATCACCTAAATGAAAATACTCGATGTCTATGTGGAAAAAAACATAGCTCGTAATATGTTTAATATGTTGTAATAGGTGTAATTTATTTATTAAATTATTTATTTCTAACATTTTTTGTAAAAAAACAGTGCATAAACATCATTTTTTTTGTCACAAACGATGTCTAAGTAAGTAAAGACATCGGGTTATGGCCGGTGCCTAGAATAGACATCACCGACATCAACATCGGTTGCCAAACAACATAGACATCGGCCAAAAACCGATGTCTATGGACTTTTTTCTTGTAGTGTCTATTATCATTGTATCCAGATCTCTAAACTGTTCAATGGTGGACGCAATCTGCAAGAACTTTGTGGGTACTGCTCTTAATATTTTCTTCATGACATAAGCTACACCAACTTCCTCTCCAAGTGCATGAATGTTTGTCACCCTGCCTGTGATCTTCAAACAGAAATCATCGAGACAGTCTGAGTCCTTCATGCTTAGTGACTCGAATTCAGCCTTGAGCGTTTGTATCTTTGTATTCTTCACATGTTCTACACCCTGACACATTACTTTAATTGCCTCCCAAACTTCTTTTGCAGTTTCTTTCTCAGCCAGTGAAAGGAGAATGTCTTCTGGAATACTTTGATAAATGGCTGCCATAGCGATTTTGTCCATCTTGTCATCAATTGGTGCCTTTGGATCTTTAGGTACCACTGCATCCCAGACGCCATGGGCCTGCATATATACCTTCATTTTCAAAGCCCATGTTGTATAATTACCTCTCATCAACAAGGGGTAATTCAAACTAACCGCACTATCTTTGTTTTTCCCTGGTTCCATTATCGACACTGCATTTGGAATGTACTTGGGCATCAACTGTTTGTACCAAGTACTCTAATACAAGTTTGTTGGTTATACTTGTTGTGTTTGTTATGAAAACTGAGAGAAAACAAAAGATGTGCTATCAAATAGCGTAGTTTTTATTAGAACCGCAGAAGAGATATTTAAACCGTGTACACAGAGAAAGCAAGCTACAAACTAGGGAAAATAACTAAACTCCTAACAAGTCTCCACTACTGAACATTATTCATCTAATCTTCTAAAAGCAAGCAACTATCCTAAAAGCAAGCAACTACTTCACATATGTAGACTAAGTCTAAAAGTATAAAAACAAAATATAGCAAAACTAAATAAATAAAAGTTTAGAGTAAAAGAACCAACAAAGCTGAGAAATAGAGAAACTATGATATGTTTCAGATAGTACATGTACGGAAGTAGAAATATAAAATGTGTTATTAGAAATACAAATTCTTAGCTTGTCATCAAAGGCAAAAATTGCAGCTATTAAATAAACCTAGCAAGGAACAATTACTAAACCAAGTAAACTATCATCGAAGCACAATGACTGAAGCACTTATAATTACCTATCATCGGTAGTAACTGACAATAAAAAAATAGGTAAGAAAACTAGATATCTAGATGGCTTGGTCATTGTTTATGAAAACATGATACACTTTATGATACATGTCAATTCCCATATGCTCTCCCATTTAAAAGTATATAAGCCACAATAGAATGCAGAACCCAAAAGTACTGCAAGATGTATAGTAAATTAAACATATAAATAATAAAATTATGAAGAAATTAACTTTTAGAACTAATTAAACAATTTTCTAATGGGGAGTTTGTGCTTACAATGGATATAGGGTTGCAACAAATGAATATGCAGAAACGAAAGGAAGCGGAGAAAAAATATTATTTGTCCAACATTGTAGATTGAATATGAGCGCATCTAGCAGTACATCAACTTTCTTACTTTTCAAGTATGTGAAAATATCCAGAATACATCCCGACTCAGTATCGGAGAAAAACCGTGTACTAACATCTTTGAGTATTCACCGAAAACTCCATTTCCGTCATATCTACTCAGTTTCTCGTCCGAATTCCGCGAAATATGGCTCGGATCAAATTAAAATATCAATATGGATTCAAGTATATGAAAATATCCATAATACATCCTGACTCGGTATCGGAGAAAAAACCGTGTACTAACCCCTTTGAGTATTCACCGATAAGGTCATTTCCGTCAAATCTACTCAGTTTCCCGTCCGAATTCCACGAAATATGGCTCGCATCAAATTAAAATATCAATACGGATTCAAGTATGTAAAAATATCCATAATACATAACTGGATTTATGTTATATTTTATTTATCACTCATAAAAAAATTAGTCCATAATTGAACTTTTTCGCAAACTGACAAACGGAAATATGATGTGCTCAACCTACAGACCATACCTTAAAAATTGTGTTCATTTGCTACTATTTAAAAATCAAGTAGAATTCAAGCATAACAATTTGTAAGAGTTCATCCCCATTAACGATCACGGTCATATGAAACCAAAAAAATTGAACAAATACAAACATTTTAAATGCAGGAAACAACAAAAATTTACTGTATAAGTAAATTAGTGCAACAAAAATAGGCATTTACAACGAAAAACTTATGACAAAAAATTTGGGTGCGCCGTCTTATGACGAAAAACATGAAATCGTTCGTCGTAAATAATTACGACATAAAATTGGTGTTGGTTTGTGCTACAATTGTACGTATATTATATGTTATCAAACAGATTAATGAATTGATTCAGAAGCCGAAAATGGCCTTGGAAAAAAGCATATCATTAAATTTAATATTTTTGGGTTATTCGTTGCTAAAATTCTGGGTCATTTACGAGGGTTGTTGATAACATATTTCGTTGTAATGTACTAATTTTTCATATTTCATATTTTATTTTTATACTAAATTTAACAAGCAACAGGTTCACATATACTAAAATACGACATTTTTGTGTTGGAAGTTAACAACATATGATGATTATTTCATCATAATTTTATTTGTTATTAACTTGCTAAAGTGGATTGTGGTGCCTTTACTTACGACGAAATGCAAATTTGTGATAAAAATTTGAACTTACTACTCGAGCAAAAGCAAAAGTGACGAAAATTTTTCATCGTAATTGGTTCAAAAATTTTAATTAAAAAAAAGACCATCATAAATGCCCTGTTTTGTTGTAATGAACATTAATATATGATAATCTCACTGGGGTACTAAGTAGATCAAGATAAAAATTACATTAAAAAACTATATAATGTGTCTAGGTACCCACACGGAAATAATACATAAAATGTAAGAAATTTAAAATCGTTTAGACACGGTGTCTTCTCAAATTTTTAGCAATAAGGTCTATTATGTAAATTAAAATGCAGATCATACAATATCCCTGTTACATCCATTGCTTACATTCTTTAAAAACTTAGTCGAAACAAAGTCGAAAGCGCTGATGTCAACTTAATCGCCCAAATTATTCCATGTAAAATGCATAAAAACATTTTATAATCAATATAACTTTCAATTTTTAGAAAAAAATATAAATGAATTTGAAAAGAAAAAACTTTGATTTGTTTCATTTAGTATATATCTTCTGGGCACAATCTACTATATTATGCTAGATTGCAGCTGACACAACGAAAGTTGTAAGTGGGAAGAAAATTTGAATGAATTAGAACAACCCCTAATTCCATATTCGCACAACAGAGAAGAACTACTAGTAGTCTCCTTCAAGATGTATAATCCCCTCTCACTCTAGTACTACATATTTATGAAAAACAGAACATTTTGAGGTTAAGTGTGGCTGTGGAATGGACAGTAAATTCCTTACCCGCACAGAGAAACATTTGGCGTAAACATCAACACAGGTAAAGGTAATAGCAGATACATAACATAAACATGTCAGTTCCCGTATGCTTTCCAAATATAAGCTATAGTAAATTAAATAGAAAATAATTAGAAAATTTGTAATGAGGGGCTTATGCTTACATTGGATGTAGGGTTGCAACGAAAGGATATGCAGGAATAAATGGAGGTTCACCAATATAAAGAATTGACCCACCGTTAATACCGTTCCATCTGAGCTCAAATAGCAGCACCTCAACTTTCTTACTTTGGAGATTATACAGAACAACTTTTCCAGAGATATTTACAACAAGAGCTACAATTTGGGCACGCCATCTTACTACAAAAAATATGAAATCGTCGTTAGTATTTATGACATGAAATTTGTGTTGGTTTGGGCTACAGTTGTATGTAGATTATGTGTGATCAGACAGATTAATGAATGGATTCAAAAGCCAAAAATGGCTAGAAACCTAGAAAAAAACATATCGCTTATTTTAATATTTTTGGGTTACACTACAACAAATTTGACCATTTACGACGGTTTTTTTGAACTGAAATCGTCGTAATTGAGCCATTTACGATGAAAAAAATTTGTCATTTTTGCTCGAGTAGTATGTTCAGATTTGCGTCATAAAATAAAATTGTGTCGTAAGTTCAAATTGCGTCGCAAGTTCAAATTGCATCGCAAGTTAGCAAGCATGGCCCATATTTTTAATAAAATAATAAATCAATTTATGAAGAACTTACGACGGAATATATGATGAACAACCGTCATAAGTTTGTATTTCCAGATTTAAAAAAAAAAATTGGCCGGATTCCGGTCACTTTCCGGCAACCCCAATTCGACCCAGGACGCAATTTTCAGTCCGATTTTAAGTAGTTCACCCATCATTTCTTACAAATTATGGCATCTTCGTACCATTTTTTCTTCGAGGCATGAATTCCAAGACAAAATGAAGCCCCTGACAATATTTCAATAAAGACTGAATTTGCAGAGGAAGACTCGAACAATTCTTTTAAGGAGTTCGTTAAAAGTGGTTATAAATTTATAAACCATAAGTATATTAAAATTTGCTCTGAAATTACCACCATCTTTATAATAAGATTAACACACAGACACACACACGGAATCACATGAAAGGTGTCATTGTGCAAAATAAGGGAAATCACAATAGTAGCAATCTGCAACAATTTGAAGGACTCTACATAGACACTTTAGAAGACTGAAAAACAACACCAAGCCATCCCACTCGAACTTTAACAGAATAGATAGCATAGATAGCAGTAATTAAGATGACTAAACGAGCATGGTTCAGGGAAATCAAAATACCTGTGAACAAATAATAGTAACAAGGGAAATTACAACACATCTAAGATGGTATGAACTATATAGACCAGTTTAGCAATCACTATTTCGGTAAAGGGCTAAGCTTGTCACAGTTTCTACTCTACAGTCTCTCAAATATAAGAAAAACAATAAACAACAAAAAAACTCAGGATTCATAAAGGTAAATGTTACATACCTCGAACTATAATTATTGTACCCGTGATCCAAAAGTTAGCATACATCCAAGTAATCACATTCCTCTATGGCATTTCACTAAACAATTCTACTAAATAATGTGAAACGGTTCGAGATGCTCTTGGCACAAAAGCGAGCTTGTATGCACTTCTCTAAACGCTCCTTCTCAGCTTCTTCTATCTCACTCCAGCCCAAATTGAATCTGCATAAATAGTAAAATTAATTTTTTTTGTCACTATAGAAATTTAAGCACCGGTAAAAAAGAAAAGTGAACCCGGATATGAATTATGGTACTAGTGTAGTTTTGAATCATTAAAATCATTAACATCTACATTTCGTATCAGTATGCCATGTAAGAATATTGAAACTGAAATACCAAAAAAAGCCCTTACGAATAACTGACTAAGACAAGTCTCTCATCTGGCCCTTCTGTTCTGGAATCAGACCTCTACTTGACGAGGTCTCAAACCTGGTTTTTTTTGCTAAAGCCAGCTTCTGTTTCTGCAAAACAAACCATATCCTTTTGAGTAAATTACCCAAAATACCCTCACTCCATATACAAGCATAAACATGAACATCCTACTCAAAACATACTTATATACATTTACTGGATTAAGTGTGTTATGTTCTTTAAAGCTATCTTCAAGAATAGCAGCCTGATCTTTAGAAAGCCTCAACTTTTTTCTTGAATTATCACCATCTTTATGATCACAATCTATAACATCATCGCTCTTAGATCTCTCAACATTACTTATTTTTCCACTCACACTTGATATTGTACTGTTTGGATTTTTGGATCACAAAATTTTGATGCCAAACAACCCTGTCTAGTTTGTATATAGCTTCTGCAACATTATAAGTTATCACTTATCAGTATTAAAACCTACATCCTCCGTTACTCAGACATATTAAGGCCTACCATATCACATTACAACCACTAAATCCTACAACTCATACATAATTCACAAAAACATATGATATTTTATCTTCTACTAAATTTTCTTCAGTTCTTTGTTGCATATTCCACAAGTTTTGAACTAACGTCCTACCTTTGACGATCATGATCTACGGTGACCAGCAGGCATGACGGCCCATGGGTTAAAAGGGAACCGATTGTGACTAGAAGAATAATAAAACTTACTCTGATAAATCAAATTTTATTAAATTTATCATTTCACGTAGAATTGTTCCGCTGTGAACATTTCATATAACATTAATACCACTTAAGCAATTGGCTTATATGATGACCGGTCAGTTTTGGAAGATAAACAAATAAGAAGCAACACAACTATATATCATCATATCAATTATAATTGGATCAAAAGAAAGCATAGTGTAATATACATAAGTAATAAGAAACTACACTATTGCAATGGCATCATTTCTATCGATAATTGGATCAAGAGACATAATTAAATCGAAACTAAATAGATGAATAAAAGATTTATGCAACAATACCGCAGGTGAGGGAGCTCGATTAGGCTTAGAAAGCGAAAAACCAGCAGCACAACTACCATTACTAGAGCCATTACCAGGCTTCAAATTACTGCGAAACTCTGAGTTCTCTTAATACTTGACATTCCGACTGCCAGAGAGAGGCGAGATTAAGGATACGCCGGTGATCTCGCCGAAGATAATGATTCGGTGCTTCCTGAACATCCACTCCACTTCCGTGAGTGCGCTGGACTCCCGTTCCTTACCCGATCCATCTCTCTCTCTATATATATCTATCTCTTTCAATCTCTCTTTCAGTCTCTCTCAATCTCTCTCTATATATCTCTCTTTCAATCTCTCTTTCAGTCTCTCTTTCAATCCCTAGACTTTGTTTGAGATGAATAATGAGTGATTTTGTGTGGCGGATGAAGGAAGAATGAGCCATTTAGGTTTATGTTTTATTGAAGAGAGAAGACGGAAGTGAAATTAAATGGGGATAAATGCGGGAGTGATTTGGATGAAAAAATTATAATAATAAGATTGTATATTAATTAAAATTATTTATTTCCTAAAATTTATTTTAAAAATATTTCTCAACGATCCAACCATATGGATGTTATTATATATATATATATATATAAGTTATATAACCAAAATTTCATATTAAAATAAATTTATTTGGTTAGTCATTTTAACAGTCAAGCATCAGTTTGACTAGTACATTTAACTAATGTTTAATCGTGAATTGGTGTTTCGATTATTTTAAAACTATTTCTCAACGATCCAACCATATGGATGTTAATAGATATATATTAGTGATATAACCAAAATTTCATATCAAAATAAATTTATTTGATTTGCCATTTTAACAGTCGAGCATCAGTTTGACTAGTACACGTAACTAGTGTTTAATCGTGAATTGGTGTTCTGATTATTTTAAAAATATTTCTCAACGATCCAACCATATGGATCTCATCAGATATATATATTAGTGATATAACCAAAATTTCATATCAAAATAAATTTATTTGGTCTGCCCTTTTAAGAGTCAAGCATCAGTTTGACTAGTACACGTAACTAGTGTTTAATCTTGAATAGGTGTTTCGATTATTTTAAAAATATTTCTCAACGATTCAACCGTATGGATGTCAATAGATATATATTAGTGATATAACCAAAATTTCATATCAAAATAAATTTATTTGGTTTGTCGTTTTAACAGTTAAGCATCGGTTTGACTAGTACACGTAATTAGTGTTTAATCGTGAATTGGTGTTTCGATTATTTTAAAAATATTTCTCAATGATCCAACCGTACGGATGTTAATAGATATATATATATATTAGTGATATAACCAAAATTTCATATCAAAATAAATTTATTTGGTATGCCCTTTTAACAGTCAAACATCAGTTTGACTAGTACACGTAACTAGTGTTTAATCTTGAATAGGTGTTTCGATTATTAAAGAATATTTCTGAACGATCCAACCATATGGATGTTAATAGATATATATTAGTGATATAACCAAAATTGTATATCAAAATAAATTTATTTGGTTTGCCGTTTTAACAATCAAGCATTAGTTTGACTAATACATGTAACTAGTGTTTAATCGTGAATTTGTATTTCGATTATTTTAAAAATATTTCTCAACGATCCAACCGTATGAATGCTAATAGATATATATATTAGTGATATAACCAAAATTTAATATCAAAATAAATTTATTTGGTTTGCCGTTTTAACAGTCAAGCATCAGTTTGACTAGTACACGTAACTAGTGTTTAATCTTGAATAGGTGTTTCGATTATTTAAAAACTATTTCTCAACGATCCAACCATATGGATGTTAATAGATATATATATTAGTGATATAACCAAAATTGTATATCAAAATAAATTTATTTGGTTTGTTGTTTTAATAGTCAAGCATCAGTTTGACTAGTACACGTAACTAGTGTTTAATTCTTAATTGGTGTTTCGATTATTTTAAAAATATTTCTCAATGATCCAACCATATGGATGTCAATACATATATATATTAGTGATATAACCAAAATTTCAGATCAAAATAAATTTATTTGGTTTGTCGTTTTAACAGTCAAGCATCAGTTTGACTAGTACATGTAATTACAGTTTAATCTTATATAGGTGTTTCGATTATTTAAAAAATATTTCTCAACGATCCAACCGTATGGATGCTAATAGATATATATATTAGTGATATAACCAAAATTGTATATCAAAATAAATTTATTTGGTTTTTCATTTTAACAGTCAAGCATCAGTTTGACTAGTACACGTAACTAGTGTTTAATCGTGAATTAGTGTTTCGATTATTTTAAAAATATTTCTTAACAATCCAACCGTATGGATGTCAATAGATATATATATTAGTGATATAATCAGAATTTCATATCAAAATAAATTTATTTGGTTTGTCGTTTTAACAGTCAAGAATCAGTTTGACTAGTTTGAATTGGTATTAATTTACGACGGAATTTATATACCGTTGTAAGCTTTAATAAAAAAAATATTATTTTTGTACGGCTAGCATGTGGGATTTAATGTGGAAGGTGGGAAACTTACGGCGGAAACAGTTCTGTCGTAAATACTACTTACGACGACAGGATTTCCATCATAATTTATAATTAAACGATGTCGTTATTATAATTAAATTTTTATTATCCTTTTTTGTAAATAAATTTAATAATAGAATAATAATGAAATATTTCAACTTACGACGAAATATAAATTCCGTCGTAAAGTATATCTCATAGTTGACTGTTTGCCACATTTGACCGTAAGTTTAATAATAAAATAATATACTTACGACGGATTAGTCCTATCGTCGTAAAACTTTACGACGGAATCTAAATTTTTGTCATAAGAAAAGTGCGCACCTTTTTCCGTCGTAAGTTAACCGTCGTAAATAGCCAGTTTTGTTGTAGTGTTATTCATAATTGTGGGTTATTTACGATGGTTGTTCATAACATATTCCGTCGTAATGTAGTAATTTTTTATATTTTTAATTTTATTTTTATATTAAATTTGACAACCAAGAGGATCTCATATACTAAAATATGACGTTTTTCTGTCTGAAATTAACAACATACGATGATTGTTTCACTCGTAAGTTTATTTGTTATTAAATTTCTAAAGTGGATCTCGGTGCTTTTACTTATGAAGAAATGCAAATTTGTGATGAAAATTTGAACTTACTACTCGAGCAAAAGCAAAAGCAACGGAAAATTTTCTTCGTAGTTGGTTCAATTTGACAATTTCAATAAAAAAAGACTACCATAGATGCCCCAACTTGTTGTAATGAACATTAATAAATAATAATCTCAGCGGGTACTAAGTATATCAAGATAAAAACTACATTAAAAAATTATATAATGTGTCTAGGTACACACACCGAAATAATACATAAAATGTAGAAAATCTAAAACTGGCTAGACACGGTGTCTTCTCAAATTTTCAGCAAGTAGTTCTATTATGTAAATTAAAATGCAGATCATACAATATTCCCCGTTACATTTCATTTCTTACATTCGTTAAAAATTAAACATAGTAGAAACAAAATCGAGAGTGCTGATGTCAACTTATTCCCCAAATTATTCCCTGTGAAACACAGAAAAACATTTTGTAGTCAATAATATATTTTTCATTTTTCAGAAAAAAAATATACATGAATTTGAAAACAAGAAACTCTGATTTGTTTCGGATAGCATATAATATTGTGCAACATATTTTACTACACATTTAACAAGGCAGGATTTTTTTTCTTTTTAGAAATAAGCATTCCTAGCTTACCATTAAAAGCAAAATAGTTAGTAATATTAAATACACCTACCTAACTGCAGATTCCATTGAGGATGGAACAAATTTAACAAAACAGGTTTTCATTTATAGGATCATAATAAGTTAGTCACTTATAGTTATGGTAGTCATCATTTAGTATATATCTCTGGGGCACAATTTACTATATTATGCTAGATTGCAGCTGACACAATGAAAGTTGTAAGAGGGAAGAAAATTTAAATGAAGAACAACAAATAATTCCATATTCGCACAACAGAGAAGAACTACTAGGAGTCTCCTTCAAGATGTATAAGCCCCCTCTCACTCTATATAGTACTACATATTTATGAAAAACACAACATTTTGAGGTTGACTATGGCTGAGAAATGAACAACAAATTCCTTACTCGCACAGAGAAACATTTGGGGCTATAGTAAATTAAATAAAAAATAATTAGAAAATTTATAATGTGGGGCTTATGCTTACATTGGATGTAGGGTTGCAACGAAAGGATATGCAGGAATAAATGGAGGTTCACCAAGATAAATAATTTCCCCACCGTTAATACTGTTCCATCTGAGCTCAGATAGGAGCAACTCAACTTTCTTATTTTGGAGATTATACAGAATAACTTTTCCAGAGATATTTACAACCAGAGCTGTGTCTTCTTCCCCTTCTCCTATCAGAACGCTTAATATTGATTGGATGGAGTGATGTTTCTGTAGATTTCTCCCATTCCTAAAATCACGTGGTAATGAAGAAATGAGATGATTAATATGTACCCGGTGCTTTATAACCCACTTCATAGTAACCTCATCCAACTCATACACATTTGAATTTTTTTGTGCCCAATCTACGACACAAATAATGTACAAGTTGATGAAACACACCCAGGCATACACCTCTGATCACTCTGCAATATTATATATAGTATATGTGTATGATATAAAACGAGAGAAAAAAAGGATGTAAAGTAGTGATCTTATCATAACTTTGTATACAGGAAACAACTTAAGAACAAGGAAACTAGGAAACCAACTAAGCCTATAAAGTAGGAAACAGAAAGCAACAGAGAGTCCTGAAAATGCTCCACCACTACTTCTCAGGCCTGACTTATGCAAACTACGTCCATAAGCTATCAAAACATTACAGACACCTCACACTACATCACTGGACTCCACATCTCAGACACCATAATTTATTAACAAAGTTTAGATTAATCCAACAAGCACCCCCTTAATCTAAACTTCTTTATTAAGACTCTTCACCCCAAGAAGCTGTCTCATACGTTCGAATTTGACAATTGACAATGCCTTAGTCAGCACATCAGCACGTTGTTCCTCTGTTCGTACGTGCTTCACAACAATCTCGCCCCGTTCCACACACGCCCTTATAAAATGAAAACGGATATCAATATATTTTGACCTTCTGTGAAAAACATGATTCTTTGCCAAGTCTATGGCGGACTTATTATCAATGTATAATACCACAGGGCCAATGTGATTTCCTGTCACTTCCTTCAGCAAGTTTCTTAGCCAAATCCCTTGACACGCTACAGCCGTAGCAGCCATGAATTCTGCCTCACATGAAGACAATGCAACACACTTTTATTTCTATGAAACCCATGTTAGCACACTCTCATTCAAGTAAAAAACCACCCCACTAGTGCTCTTCCTGTCTTCTATATTACCGCCTAAATCACTGTCGGAGAAACCTGTTATCACATTATTTGCACTATCCTTCGAGTAGATTAAACTGTAGTTCAAAGTACCTTTAATGTACCTCATTATCCGCTTTGTTGCATTCAGATGAGTCAATGTGGGTCTTTCCATGTAGCGACTTATGACTCCCACGACATATGATATATCAGGTCATGTATGAACAAGGTAACGCAGACCCCCCCCACAATGCTCTTGAACTCAGTAGCATTCACAGCAGTTCCTTCTTCGTCCTTGGTGAGTAAAATTTTGGGCTCCATTGGATACCTTATCGAATTACAATCTTTCATCCCAGCCCTTTCGAGAACTTTTTTAGCATAAGCTTCCTGCTTCGATTCCACATAATCTGTCTGCTGATTTACTTCTAAACCCAGATAGTACGAAAGCTTACCCAAGTCGCTCATTTCAAAGTGTTTTTCCATCTGCATCTTGAAATTCTGTATGGCCGATTCACTTGTTTCAGTTACTAGAAGGTCATCAACATACACTGCTACTACTAGAACTTCACCTGCTTCTCTTTTTATATATACCGCATGTTCAAAAGGATAACGAATCAAACCCATACCTTCCAAGCATTTGCTCAACTTCGAGTACCATGCCCTTGGGGCCTGGCGGAGGCCATACAGAGCTTTCGATAGCTTGTATACCATGTGTTCTTGTCCCTGTTTCTCGAACCCCTCAGGTTGAGAGACATACACTTCTTTCCTCAAATCTCCATTCAAAAATGCTGATTTAACATCCAAGTGGTGCACACTCCAGCCATTTTTTGCCGATAATGCCAAGAGCAATCTGATTGTCTCCAAACGTGTCACAGGAGCAAATAATTCTTCAAAATCTACTCCTTGTTGTTGGCCATACCCTTTAGCGACAATTCGAGCCTTGTACTTGACAATATCTCCTTTGGTGTTTTTCTTTAACTTAAATACCCATTTTAGACCTATTGCCTTCTTGCCCGGTGGTAACTCTGTCAAATGTCATGTCTCATTTCTCTCAATTGCGTTTAGTTCTTGCTCCATCGCCGTTTTCCACTCTTGCTTCTGTGATGCCTGAGCGTAATTTATTGGCTCGTCCACCCCCATAAGCATCAACTCATCAGGGGTCATACTTCTTCACCATCTCCATACACTTCACTTAACCGTCTAAACTTTCGTGGTTCACTTTCCTCGCTAGTGCCAATAGTACCCCAACCGGTTGAACTTTGTATTGAGTGAGGTGAGTGCGTCTTCATCTGTGAGCTCTGAACTGGACTGGTAAACTCTGTTCTGCTTCCAGTTTCTGGATCTCCTTCAGTGCCAGTACTACCCTGTGATAATTCTTGACTACTGACGTTATCACTTGCACCAGCTACATAGTCCTGTTCAAAACCAATCATAGTAAACTGGGTGCCTTGCTCATCCCTCTGTACGTTGTGTTCAGCCCAATTCTATGCCTTCTTTTCTTCAAAAACAATGTCACGACTTACACATATCCTCTTAGTCACAGGGTCATACAACCTATACCCTTTCGCTCCTGGCTCCTTCCCGAGATTTATCACCACCCTACTACGATCATCCAATTTAGTAGTCTTGACACTCGGAATCTTCATATGTGACACACACCCGAAAACCTTAACATATTCCAAGTTTGGCTTTGTTCCCGTCTTTGCCTCATAAGGCGTTTTTCCTGTCAAAGCACGCGTGGGCAACCGGTTTAGCACATACACAGAGTGTCTCACCGATTCTGCCCACAAGTACGATGGCAGATTCATTGTCTTAAGGAAACTCCTGGTCATAGCCACAATCGTACGATTTCATCTCTCCACAACACCGTTCTATTGCAGTATATATGGAGTTGTGTATTGATGGTATATACCTGTCTGCTCACAATACTCATCATACTGTTGCGAACAAAACTCTCCCCCTCTATCTATGCGAAAGGCTTTCAGCTTTACTTCTGATCCATTCTCGACCTGAAACCTAAACCTTTTAAAAGCCTCAAACGCTTCATCCTTAGACTTTAACATAAACGCCCACACGGCTCTACTAATGTCGTCCACAAGGAGGAAAATATACTTACTTCCCCTCAGTGTTTCAGGCATGATTGGACCACAAATATCTCCATGCACCAGTTCGAAAACCTTTTTTGCTCGAAAACATGACTGTGCAGGGAAAGTTTTCCTACTCTGCTTCGCCATTAGCCACCCCGTACACACTTCATTAGGCTGTATAATCTTTGGTACACCGTCAACCATCTTGTTCCTTGTCATTAGATTCAAAGCTTGCAAGTTAACGTGGCCAAGGCGTGAGTTCCAGAGCCACGCTTCTTCCTCCTCCTTTGACAACAAACAACTCAAATCAACAATTTTTGCCACAACCCTATACAGTCTGTTTCCTGATCTTTTAACCTTCATTAGTAGTTGTTCAATCTTATCATAGACCCACAAAAAATCACCGTGTATTACAACTCGATTGCCCTCTTCAGATAATTGTCCTAAGCTCAGTATGTTATTACACAAACTGGGTATAAAATAAACATCTTTAAACATTCTCTCCTCACCATCTTTGCATTTAAAAAATAATGAACCTTTACCTCATATGTCGACTGTCGATCCATCACCAAAGCGTACCTGACCAGTCACCTTTTCATCCAATTCTCTGAATTTTGATTTCTCCCCGGTCATATGATTACTCACTCCATTGTCCAAGTACCATACATCAGATCCTCCTTGCTTATCCTCGACTTCTGTCCTCAACTTTGGCTTAACCCTGCTCTCATTTAGCAGCACCTTGTCACCTCGACATTCCACCATCAACAACGCTGGTTCATCATCTAGAGCCTGTGCCAAATTAGCCTCCAGACGTTGCTCTTTTTCCCTTTTTGGTTTACGACACTCAGCCACATAATGGCCATATGCCAAGCAGTTGAAGCATGGGATTCTACTCTTATCCCTTGTACCTCGATTTGCTTCTTTGGTCTTAAAATCGCTGCCATTTCCTTTATTTTTCAAGCTCGATCTCCTGAGCCATTCTTCTCTGGTAAACAACAGTTGTCCTTCTTCTTTTTCCTTTTTCAACCATCCTTCCTCAGTAAGTAATAGTTGTTGTCCTCCACTAGGTTCACCATGACCCTTTAAGCGTTCTTCATGGGGCTTCAAGGACCCAACCGCTTCTTCGACTGACATCGTATCCAAGTCCCCAAATTGCTCGATTGTGGAGGCTATTTACAGAAATGTCGTTGGCACTGCCCTGAGAAGTTTCTTTACCACATATCATTCGTTAATAGTCTCCCCTAGTGCCCGTATATTGGCTACCAATCCGTTCAGTTTGATACAAAACTCATCAAGATGTTCTGCATCTTTCATCTTTAGGGATTCAAATTCAGCTTTTAAGGTTTGAACCTTTGCCTTCTTCACGCGGTCGGCGCCCAGACACATAGTTTTTATAGCTTCCCATGCCTCTCTCGCCGTGGTCTTTTCTGCAATAGACAAAAGTATGTCTTCAGGTATTCCCTGGGATACCGCAGCAAGAGCAATCTTGTCCTTTCTCTCCTCCACCGTAGCCTTTGGATCCTTAGGCTCAATAGCCTCCCATACTCCATGGGCCTGCATGAAAACTCTCATTTTAATTGCCCATGCCGTATAGTTCCCTCGCGCCAGCATCGAATAACTGAGACCCACAACCTCATTAGTCTTGATCATCTCTGTCTTACTCGCTTCCATTGTATCCTTTTTGGGCATCCACTTTGGCATATACTATATATGTATATGGCTCTGGTACCAGATTGATAGAACACACCCAGGCGTACACCTCTGATCACTCTGCAATATTATATATAGTATATGTGTATGATGTAAAACGAGAGAAAACAAGGATGTAAAGTAGTGATCGTATCATAACTTTGCATACAGGAAACAAGTTAAGTACAAGGAAACTAGGAAACCAACTAAGCCTATAAACTAGGAAACAGAAAGCAACAGAGAGTCCTGAAAATGCTCCACTACTACTTCTCAGGCCTGACTTATTCAAACTACGTCCATAGGCTATCAAAACATTACATACGCCTCACACTACATCACTGGACTCCACATCTCAGACACCATAATTTATTAACAAAGTTTAGATTAATCAAACACAAGTGCCCATTAGATTCAACAAAATGCCTGAAGCCTGAACGAGAAGCCTTTGGAGGAAAAGAGATTTTGGTCAAATTCTTAGCTTCAATATCGAAACGATAACAAGATTGCGTGTTTCTCACAATCCAATAAATAGCACCATGGCAGTGCAGTCCCTTTCCGTATTGCAGCTCATGTCCATCCATAGTAACATTGGTATCTTTCCATCTACCAGTTTCTGAACTAAATATCGTGAATTTAGATGTAACTACTCTCGCTGTCGGCGCTGTAGCACAGATAATTTTGTAATGGGGTGATACCAAAGGGTCAAAAGCCAAAACAAAAGTAACAATCCTTTCATAAAATCTAGAATCTAATTTGGGTAAAGGTACTGATTTGATTTCATTCGTAACTAAATTTTGAACATAATAGGCTTTCATATCCCTTTCTAAGGAGTGGAATCTAAATAGATTCAACCCACTACAAGACTGTATCATCCTGATGACAGTGTCTCTAGAGAGCAAATCCCTCCAGTAGTTTATTATGTAAATTAAAATGCAGATCATACAATATTCCTATTACATTCCATTGCTTACATTCCTTAAAAACTTAGTCGAAACAAAGTCGAGAGGGCTCATGTCAACTTAATCCCCAAATTATTCCCTGTGAAATGCAGAAAAACATTTTATAGTCAATATAACTTTCATTTTTCAGAAAAAAGTATACATGAATTTGAAAACAAGAAACTTTGATTTGTTTCATTTAGAATATATCTCTGGGGCACAATCTACTATATTATGCTAGATTGCAGCTGACATAATCTAGAGAGCAAATCCCTCCAGTAGTTTATTGGAATACTTTCAGTTAGTATAGCAGGATCTAAACAAAGAGGGATCTTACCTTCAGAATTAGAGCGAGATATGGAATAAACTGTATCTTCCATTGAGTCAGCAGGGTTGTACAAGTGGAGTCCCAAAGGAATGCGTGAGCTAGGGTTTTCAAGAGTGTGGCGGCGCCGGAACCGGGGATCGGAAATTAGGGCACACCATTGTTTAGAGACTGATTTGAATTGGACCACTGATCTGACTGGAACACGAACTAAAATCAGACCGAGAAAGAAATCGTTGCCCCCTATTAATTCTGCAGATGCCGAACACAGTTTTTTAGATTTAAGGTTGGTCCTCATGTTTTTGCTCAACTGGCGGCGGCTTGCTTTCTTTTATATACCTTAAGTTTTTTTTCTTTCTGTCTTTACTTAAATTATGTCAAAAGTATTACAACTCGTTTAAAGTTTTTTCAAACAAAAACTTTTGATAAAAAAAAGTATTTAAATAAAATTATTTCATTTGGACATGAAATTTTTTTAATTTGTTGCTAAATAAACATTAATTTTATAATTTATTCATGAAAAGAATATTTATCTGGTCATAAAATAGCGCTCCGTTATTATGTGCAAATATAAAAATATTGTATTACTTTTTGTCAATACTTATATTTTTTTAATTTTTTATTAATTACTTTTATTTTGATTACATATTTTTTTATCGCTAAGTTTTTTTGTAATTTTTTACAAAAATTCAAGAAATATTGTATCATAGTTAAAATGACTTATATAAAGTTTTAATATAAAAAATATAAAAGGACACAATGTCCTACTAAATAATATTAAAATATAAATATTTTAAAAAAAAAATTTGTCTAGAAAAAATATAGAGAAAACCAATGAACATTATTGATGGATCAAAATAGGAATGTAATTGAATTCTAAGTTATTTTTTGTAAGATAAATTTTTATCCAAAAATTTAAGACAAAAAGTCAAAGAAAGTGAGTGATTGTGATATTTTATTGTAAAATATAATTGAAGAGCAACTGATAGGTTCTTCAATTATGAAATGCATAAAAATGAGTATAAAACTAATTCAACTGGCACATAATTTGCTGAAACTATTACACGCCATCTTCAAGCATCCAATCATGTTTCTACAAGGGTTAAAAGTAAATCCAGGAGCAGAGAAAGGGAAGACTGGTTTGACTATATAGGAAAAAGAAAATTAGTGGTCAGTTGCTCACAGTTACTTTGCTATTGATGTGCAATATAATGCTAATAGAGTACAAGTTGATGAAGCCAAGAGGGGAAAATATGTCGTTACTGATGGCTAAAAATAGCATTTGAGGTGCGAAACTTTGATACTGAATCACAGTGGAAATGCGGGTATCAGGCTAGAGATGGATATCTAGGTTGACAAAGACTTCAACAGAACTGATTCCAGGTAGGGAAGGGAGACTGATGTCATGCTTTTGGGGTTAAAATTGCTTAAGGTGTATCTAAGATTTTAAATCTTTTATTTAAATTAATAGTATAAATCATAAATAACATTTAATTTATGTATGTTCTCAAAAAACAACAATAAAAATAACATTCCAGGAATTGTTTTCTCTTTGCTAATAATTCAATCACTGCCACAAATATCTTTTACCTAAATTTAATATATATTAACTTAATTAAATTGAGCTTATGTAAAAAATCTCAAATATATACATAAGTATGGCTCTCTAAAAACTATGCAATTAAGAATAATGATGTCAAAAATATGTAATAGAAATAGGTACCAAGAATATGACAGAAGATATTAAAGTTTAAAATCTCATAGGTGATAAAACCTATACAGGCAGACACGGCAAAAAATACATGAACATAAAAATTCTAAAACCCGATAGAGTAATGGTGCACAAAGGTCTTTATTCAAATTTTCAGCAAGATGAAGTTCTACTACTTTGTAAATTACCAAATAGCTCAACGTTTACCAAACAACCAAACTGGATAATGGTACGAGACCCCTAGGGCAACTAACCACATATCATCTGCATTACTTTCAAGTGCAACTGATGGCAACTTATTCCCTTATTTCATTGGGATCTCCCATTGCTCTTATTCCCTGCCAAAGCAGAAAACCATTTTGTAGTCACTAAAGATGAGAAAGAGAGAAACTATATTATGTTTCACATAGTACAGAAGTAGAAATGTAGAATGTGTTATTAGAAATACACATTTTTAGCTTGCCATCAAAGGAAAAAATTGTTGCTATTAATTAAACCTAGCAAGGTACAATTACTAAACCAAGTAAATGCACTAGCAGCCATTTCTTATATATATCTAAGCACAATAACTGAATCACTTATAATTATCAATCATGGGTAGTAACTCACAATAAAAAAAGATTTAAGAAAACTAGATATCTAAATGGCTTGGTCACTGTTTGTGAAAACATGATACACTTCATGATACATGTCAATTCCCATATGCTCTCCCACTTAAAAGTATATAAGCTACAATAGAATGCAGAACACGAAAGTACTGGGAGATGTATAGTAAATTAAACATATAAATAAGAAAATTGTGAAGAAATTAACTTTTAGAACTAATTAAACAATTTTCTAATGGGGAGCTTGTGCTTACAATGGATATAGGGTTGCAACAAATGGATATGCAGGAACGAAAGGAAGTGGAGAAACAATCTCAATTGTCCTACGTTGTGGCTTGAATCTGAGCGCATCTCAGTACATCAACTTTCTTACTCTACAAGTTATAAGCAACCACTTTTCTATAAATCTTTATAACAAGAACTGACCCTTCTTCCTCTTCTCCTCTTAGAATACTTAATATTCAACCGGCTGAGTGATATATCTGATTCCTCCCATTCTTAACATCCTGTGGGAATGAAGGTATCAGACGATTAGTATGTACCCAGTGCCTAATAACCCACTTCAGAGTAACCTGGTCCAACTGGTAGATATTTAAAATTTCTGCTGTATCATCTCGGACACAAGCAAGGTACAAGTGTCCATTGGATTCACCAAAATGCCGGAAGTGTGAATGATAAGCCTTTGGAGGCACAGAAATTTCCGTCAAATTCTCAGCTGCAATATCAAAACGGTAGCAAGATAGCAACACAGATTCATGGTTTATCACAATCCAATAAATAGAAAAATGGAAATGTTTGTTGGAATTCAAACTCGAACTAAAATAAAACTTTATGATGTGTAAAATAACTGCAAGTGTACAGCGGTTAATTGTAGCAAATAGAGGTCGATCACAAAGACTATGAATTTTCAAAACCCTAATAATTTAAATCAGGCGAACTAGACAATAAGATTTGAGAGGAGTTTGAATTAACCTAATTAACAAATAGATCAAATAATACGGAAAACCTAAGAATCTGAATGCGTTAATCAATCACAATTAATATCAACTCGCCCTAAAATCAATTCTCTTTTCTTCACTAATAAATTTTAATTAACGAGACAAGCATATACTATGAAACTTGTTATCTAACAACCCATCAAAACTTCATGGAGCAAGTATAGGCTATGAAAAATAAATCCGGTAACAATAATCTATCAAAATCACTTTGTCAATTGACCAATTAAGCACCAAGAAAAAATCATGAGAATCAAATAATATGAACGAGAAGATATCAAAGCAATTAAATTAACTTCATCTTCATCGTAAGGAACAAATTTAGCTACACAGGATAAAAAGATGAACAAAACAAATAACTAATTGAATGTCTTGGGTGTTGGAATGTTGAATGTGTAAAATACAAGAGAGGAGACCCATATATATAGCGAAAATATGAGAGTTGGGTTCTTGGAATACAAGTAGGATTCTTAAAGTAAATTCTTCTTCTTCTCCAATAAGGATTCTATTCATTATCCAATTCCCTTGACTTCTAGAATGGTCCACCTTCTACTTTTTTGCTCCTTTTCCAACTAAAATTCTGATTTTATTTATTTTCCTATAAAACAAAGTAAAACAATTTATTTATTAATAAAATTACGAAAACGGACATAAAATAGGTATTAATAATATGCAATAATACGGACCTATCATTTTACAAAGTCGAGTTTGAGGGGGACTGTTAGAATTCAAACTCAAACTAAAATCAAACTTTACATTATTCTCAGTAGTAGTATAAGTAAATAAAGTATATATATCTTGTTAGTGTGAAGTTTTAGTTGTCCAGAAACTAATGTCAACAAATGCTGCACGCACAAGATCAGGAAGACTGCATGAAATAGATTATGGTTGTGCGTGGGAAAGCCCATTTAGAAAGCTTTGAATACATGTGAAACAAAGAAAAATGTGGTAACAGCTGGTGGAATCCTGGAATTATGGTAGGCTGCAGCATATGGAGACTTCACAGTTTACGAACAGAGCAGGTGTCATACATGCATGCATAAACGGCTGTAAAATAGTGTGTAATAGAAATTAAAGCTACTATTATTAGTCAAGGTATGATGCCAGGAATGATGTAAAGCCATGTAAGTCTGGAGGCTATATAAGGACAACTTAAACTCAGAAATAAAATTAATTGAAGTAAAAAAAAATTAGAGAGAAGAAAATAGAGTTATAACTTTGGAGAGAAAGAAAAGGCTGAAGCCTTATTTGTAGTAAAGTTCTAGCTTTTATCTTTGTGTGAAAATAAAAATACCAAGTCCTGTGTACTTAAATTTTACGCTCTTTATATATATTTATATTCAGTGTATACAAGGTTTATCGTGTTTCCAACAAGTGGCATCAGAGCTAAGGTTCCGTTCGGGAAAAATGGCAACAATGGTACAACCAAATATTCCAAAATTGACGAGTACAAATTACGGGAACTGGAGTATTCAAATGAAGGTATTAATCGGTTCCTACGATAATTGGGATATTGTCGAAAGCGGGTATGACGAGCCCACAGATGCAGCCGCTGAAACAGCCCTATCAAATGCTGAGAAAATGATTTTGAAAGAGACCCGGAAAAAAGATAAAAAGGCATTGACGAATCAACCTTTGAAAAATATTTAAATGCAAAAATGGCGAAAGACGCGTGGGAGATTCTGCAGAAATCATTCCAGGGTGTCGAGAAAGTTAAAAAGGTTCGGCTCCAAGTACTACGTGGGGAGTTCGAAAATTTGAAGATGAAGAGTTCCGAAAATATTGGTGAATTTGTTATGCGTTTGAAAATGGTGACAAATGAGATGAGAAGAAATGGAGAAAGTCTCGATGATGTTCGGGTCATGGAAAAGTTGCTCCGTTCATTAACAAGAAAATTTGATTATGTTGTTACTTCTATCGAAGAGTCAAAAGACTTGTTCACAATTTCTATTGATGAGCTCATAGGTTCTCTTCAAACTCACGAGGAGCGAATGAACCAGTATGATGATGTAAGCCATTTGGAAAAGGTGTTGCAAAGTAAGGTCTCCATTGGTGACAGTTCTGGCAGTAGCAGTTATGCATGTGGCAAAGCTGGCTTTCACTACAAGAATTCAGGCCATTTACGACGGTTTTTTTGAATTGAAATCGTCGTAATTGAGACATTTACGAGAAAATATTTCGTCATTTTTGCTCGAGTAGTAAGTTCATTTTTCGTCACAAAATAAAATTTTGTCGGAAATTAAATTTTCGTCAGAAAATAAAACTTCGTCGGAAGTTCAATTTTTCGTCACAAAATAAAATTTCGTTGGAAGTTCAATTTTTCGTCACAAAATAAAATTTCGTCGCAAGTTAGGAATTGAAACCTACTTACGACGGAATATGTGATGAACAACCGTCGTAAATAACCCAGTAATCCAAAAATATTAAAAACATTAATATGCTTTTTTTGTCAGGTTTCTAGGCATTTTTGGCTTTTAAATTAATTCATTAATCTCTCTAATATCACATAATTTGCATACAATTGTAGCGCAAATCAACACCAATTTTAAATATAAAAATTTTATAACAAACAATTCACTTGATTAAATCAAAATACAAAAAAATATCATTGTTTACATAAATAGAGTTCACAAGCGTTAGGTGGTCACCAAAATGAACACAAGCTAGAAAGGACCTTGCTAATTCTAAGCATTAGGTTTCAACTTTACATACAAGACCTAAACCCCACTTCCTCATCTCCGAAAAATACCCCGACACATAAACCACCCCTCAAATTCTACACAAACCCAAAAATCACTATAGAAAAGCAAACCCCATCTCATTGAGGCATTCCATCAAGCACGTTCCGAGCAATATCACAAACCCTCATTTTACAATATAAATTGATCAAACAGAAGTCGAAAAAGCACGATAGCAAACCCCAATTTCAAAAGCCACACAATGCAGCCGACCACCGACGTCGACCTTGTTGTGCCTGTTATTCACGGGAGGTTTCTTCACCGGCGCATGGGTTCTTCATCGGAGTTTGACATTGTGAGTTAGTTTTAGAGAAAGAAAGTGGGGGGTTTTAGAGAGAGAGGTGAGTAAAAAATCAGAGAGAGTGATTGAGGAGAATGGCGGAGGGAGATGCCTTACAACCGTTTACATACCTCCTCACTCTAGTGATCAAGGGTGTGGATTGATTACAAAATAGCAATCCAAGTGACATGCTGCTATCAAATGACATATTGCCATGTGTCCAACATAAAAGCCTAGCTATTTATCTATTTTTTAGTGTTTTTCTTTGCAATTATGCTATTTTTTTCTATGAATGTATTAATAACTAATCGTTGTTTTCTTACTTTGTTTAAAGATTTGTTATTGTAGACTTTTTGATTCATGCGAAAGCAAAAGTTTTGTCAGGGAAAGTGTATAATATCAAGTTTACAGAGATTTTAAATTGAGTGTATGGGTAAGTATAGCTCCTAATAATACATATTTTTTTGTTTACTTAGATGCCATTTCGGGTTTATATTTAAACTAGCTTAAATCCCGTACGATGCACGGTTTCCGTTAATATTTAAATTTTTTATTTATTCGGTTATATAATAATTTTAAAATAACTATATAAATATTTAATAATTATAAAATTAGAGGATAACCCTGATCGTACTTTAGCAGGATAAGTTAGTAGTCTAGTGGATATATAACATTATTATTTATTTATTAATAATAGGATAAATTGTGGTTATATTTTAGTTAGATAAGTAGACTATATTTAGTAGTTGAATAATTTAGTAGTATAAAAAATATATAATACTATTTTCTTATTATTTTAATAACTAAAATTAAAAAACTAATTTTATTTGGTTTGCCATTTTAACAGTCAAGTATGAGTTTGACTAGTATAGCTAACTGTTATTTAATCCTGAATCCGTCTTTCGATTATTTTAAAAATATTTTTCGATCCAACCATATGAATGTCAATAGATATATATTAGTGATATAACAAAAATTTTATATCAAAATAATTTTATTTTGTTTGCAATTTTTATAGTCAAATATGAGTGTGACTAGTACAACTAACTAGTCTTTAATCATGAATCGATGTTTCGACTATTTTAAAAATATTTTTGCACGATCCAACCGTATGGATGTAAATAGATATATAATAGTAATATAACTATAATTTCATATCAAACTAATTTTATTTAGTTTGCTATTTTAACAGTCAAGCATGAGTTTGACTAGTACAACTAACTAGTGTTTAGTTCTGAATTAGTGATTCGATTATTTTAAAAATATTTTTCCACAATCCAACCGTATGGATGTCAATAGATATATGTATATAAGTGATATAACCAAAATTTCATATCAAAATAATTTTATTTGGTTTGTCATTTTAACACTCCAGCATCAGTTTGACTTGTACAGCTAACTAGTGTTTAATCCTCAATTGGTATTTCGATTATTTTAAAAATATTTTTTAATGATCCAACCGTATGGATTTCAATAGATATATATATATATAAGTGATATAACCAAAATTTCTATCAAAATAAATTTATTTGGTTTGTCATTTCAAGTATCAGTTTGTCTTGTACATCTAACTAGTGTTTATTCCTAAATTGGTGTTTTGATTATTTTAAAAAAAAAATTAACGATCCAACCGTATGGATTTCAATAGATATATATATATATATTAGTGATATAACAAAATTTTATATCAAAATAATTTTATTTAGTTTGCCATTTTTAAAATCAAGCATCGGTTTGACTAGTACATATGACTAGTATTCAATCATAAATTGGTGTTTCGATTATTTTAAATATATTTTTCAATGATCCAACCGTATTGATGTCAATAGATATATATATATATATATATATATTAGTGATATAACCAAAATTTCGTATCAAAATAATTTTATTTAGTTTGCCATTTTAACAGTCAAGCATCAGTTTGACTTGTACAGCTAACTAGTGTTTAATCCTGAATTGGTGTTTCGATTATTTTAAAAATATTTTTCAATGATCCAACATTATGGATATATATATACATATATATATATATGTTAGTGATATAACCAAAATTTCATATCAAAATAATTTTATTTAGTTTGTCATTTTAACAATCAAACATTAGTTTGACTAATACATCTAACTAGTATTTAATCATGAATTGGTGTTTCAATTGTTTTAAAAATATTTTTCAACGATCCAACCATATGGATGTCAATAGATATATATATATATATATATATTAGTGATATAAGCAAAATTTCATATCAAAATAATTTTATTTGGGTTGTCATTTTAACAGTCAAGTATCAGTTTGACTTGTACTGCTAACTAGTGTTTAATCCTGAATTAGTGCTTCGATTATTTTAAAAATATTTTTCAACGATCCAATCGTATGGATTTCAATATATATATATATATATATATATATATATATATATATATTTGTGTGTGTGTGTGTGATATAACCAAAATTTCTATCAAAATAAATTTATTTGGTGTGCTATTTTAACAGTCAAGCATGAGTTCTACTAGTACAACTAACTGGTAATTAGTTCTGAATTTGTGTTTCGATTATTTAAATAAATCATCGATTCAACCGTATGGATGACAAAATATATATATATATATATATATATATATTAGTGATAATCAATGTTTCATATTAAATTATTTTATCAAAATATATAATTTTTTCTGAAATTCTTGAAATGTTACCCAAACAAATAAATGATGACATTTAATATGGTTGCATCATGAATTAATATTTTTAAAAATTGAAATTAGCAAAAATCAAGTGCTAATTTACGACGGAATCTATCATAAATTCTTATCTGCAAAAAATTTAAGAAAAGTCAAATTTACCACCAAAATTTTGGGGAAAAGGTTAAATTTCCCTCTTTGATAACTTACGACGAATTTTAATTTCCGTCGTAAATTAAATGTTCAAATATTTTCCGTCACAAATATTTCGTAGTAAATTTATGTGAAATATTTTTTTTTGTTTAATTTCAATTTAAAATTTTAATAAAAATATTTGTTAAATATTCCGTCGTAAGTTGACCGTCGTAATTGGCCTATTTTGTTGTAGTGTTTAGAGGTGGCTACCGAGGTGGACGAGGACGTGGAAGGCAGTCTTTCAATAGAGGCCAGAATTCCGAAGGTTTTCAATCATCTGGTCGCGGTCAAAATTTTAGAGGCCGAGGAAGAGGTGGATTTCAACGAGGTGACAAATCTCAATTTCAATGTTATAATTGTAATAAATTTGGTCACTTCAGTTATGATTGTATAGCACCAAAAATGGAAGAAAGAAGTCACTTTGCTGCAGCAAAAGAAGATAAAGATATTGGTTCTGCTATGTTTCTCACTTATAAAAGAGACGAGGAGAAAAAGAAGAATGTTTGGTATCTTGACTCAGGAGCCAGCGATCACATGACCGACCACAAAGATTTATTCACGGAGATAGACGAGACCATCAGCGGAGAAGTTACTTTTGGTGACTCATCAAAGATTTCGGTCAAAGGGAAAGGTACAATTACGATTGTGTCAAATAATGGTGAGAAAAAATATATAAATGATGTTTATTATATACCTGCTTTAAAAATAATATCATCAGTCTTGGCCAACTTGTGGAGAAAGGGTATAATATTCAGATGCAAGATAATTCTCTCATCATCAGAAATCAGGTTCGAGAATTAATTGCAGATGTGGAGATGTCAAAGAATCGCCTGTTCACCCTTGATATGCAGATGAAGGTGCAGAAGTGCTTAAAGTCGGTCATTAAAAATTACTTGTGGCTGTGGCACTTGAGATATGGTCATTTGGGATTTTCTGGCTTGAAATTATTATCAAAGACAAAGTTGGTGGACGGCTTGAAGAAATCAATGAACCAGAAAAATTATGTGTAGCATGTGTAAAATCATGGAGAGCCAGGAGGCCATTGGAGATTGTTCACACATATATTGCTGGTCCATTTGATATCTCATCACTTGGAGATAATAGATATTACCTAACATTTATCGATGATTTTAGAAGGAAAAGTTGGGTGTATATCATCAAAGAAAAGTCAGAGGCTCTTGATAAATTCAAGGAGTTCAAAGCACTGGCAGAAAAGCAAAGTGGTCATTATTTGAAGGTACTCAGATCAGACAGAGGAGGCGAGTATACTTCTAATTTGTTTAGAAGTTTTTGTAGAGCACATGGAATCAATCATCAGTTGACAACGGCCTATACTCCTCAACAAAATGGCGTTGCAGAAAGAAAGAATCGCACTATTCTTGACATGGCAAGGTGCATGGTGAAAGAAAAGCACTTGCCGGGAACTTTTTAGGCCAAAGCCGTTCTATGTGCGGTTTATTTGTTGAATCGTTGTCCAACAAAAAGTGTCAGAAACAAAACTCCAAATGAAGCATGGAGCGGGAGAAAACTATCAGTTGGACATCTCAGAATATTTGGCTGTATTGCTTATGCCCATATTCCCGATCAGAACAGAAAGAATCTAGATGACAAAGGCGAAAAGTGTATTTTTACCGAATATGACAAAAGAAGCAAGGCGTACAGACTTTACAATCCCCTGACGAAGAAATTAATCATTTCTCGAGATGTTGAGTTTGATGAATCAGATTACTGGAGATGGAGCGGGGAAGAAAGAAAAGTTGCTGGTTTGTTTTTTCAGGATGATGATAATGATGATGTCTCCAACACTGAAGATGACGGAGATGATGATCCAACTCCTCCACAAAGTCCGACTCAACAAACTCCCGCATCAACACCATCAATGGAAGGAAGCGGCAGTTCAGGGGGAGCACCAGAGAAAATGCAAAGTCTGGATAATATCTATGAAGTAACAAGTCCGGTACAAACATCCTTTGATTATTCTCTATTTTGTTTAATGGCTGAATGTGATCTAGTTACATTTGAAGAGGCTTCTGAAGAAAGCAAAGGAAATAAAGCCATGGATGAGGAAATTGGTGCAATAAAGAAAAATGATACTTGGGAGCTCACAGATCTTCTAGAAGGACATAAAGCAATTGGTGCCAAGTGGGTCTATAAAACCAAGACGAATCAGGATGGAGAAGTTGAGAAGTACAGGGCGAGGCTAGTAGCTAAAGGCTACAAGCAGCGATATGGCATTGACTATGATGAGGTGTTTGCTCCAGTTGCACGAGTTGACACCATCAGACTTCTTACAACAGTTGTCACTCAGAATCAGTGGAAGATTTATCAAATGGATGTCAAGTCGGCATTCCTAAATGGTTATCTCGAAGAAGAAGTCTACATTGAGCAACCTACGGGATATGTTCAGAAAGGCCAGGAAGATAAAGTCTATCGGCTAAAGAAAGCATTGTACGGTCTAAAACAAGCACCGAGAGCCTGGAACACAAGGGTTGATGAGTATTTTCAGAAAAATGGTTTTGTGAAGAGTCTGTACGAGCATGCACTCTACACGAAAACAAATTATGGGGGAGATATTATGATCGTTTGCTTATACGTGGACGACATGATATTTACCGAAAACAATCGTGATATGTTTGATGATTTTAAGAAAGTTATGACTAATGAATTTGAGATGACAGATATTGGTCAAATGTCATACTTTCTTGGAGTCGAGGTGAAGCATAACAAAGATGTGATTTTTATGTCTCAGAAAAAACATGTCGAACAGATTTTGAAGAAGTTCAGAATGGAAGATTGCAAGCTAGTGAGCACGCCAGCGGAAGCAAACATAAAGCTCAGAATTGATTCAACGAGGGAGTCGGTAAATCCGACATTGTTCAAAAGTTTGGTTGGAAGTCTGAGGTACCTAACTTTTACTCGTCCGGATATAATGTATGCAGTTGGATTGGTTAGTAGGTACATGGAGAAGCCGAAGTAAGATCACTTCATGGCAGCTAAAAGAATTTTGAGATATATTAAAGGTACACTTGATCAAGGTCTGTTTTACACGCATTCTCAAAATTCAAAATTAGTTGGCTACTCAGACAGTGACTATGGCGGTGACTTGGATGACGAGAAAAGCACTTCAGGCTATGCTTTTCATATCGGTTCAGCAATATTCTCGTGGTCATCAAAGAAGCAGCGAATAGTGGCACTTTCAACATGTGAAGTAGAATACATCGCATCAGCAGCGTGTGCATGTCAGTCTATGTGGTTAGGCTACATATTGACTGAATTAAATCTTGGAGATGAAGATCCGGTTACCATTTACGTGGATAATAAATCCGCTATTTCTCTTACGAAAAATCCGGTGTCACATAGTCGGAGCAAACACATAAATATTAAATATCATTTTCTTCGAGAACAGGTGAATGATAAAATCATAGAATTGGTGCACTGCAGGACAAAAGAAAATTTAGCGGATATATTTATAAAGCCATTGAAGCCAGATATGTTTGGAAAAATGAAGCAGAAGCTCGGAATGTAAAGTCGAGTTTGAGGGGGAGTATTAGAATTCAAACTCGAACTAAAATCAAACTTTACATTATTCACAGTAGTAGTATAAGTAAATAAAGTATATATATCTTGTTAGTGTGAAGTTTTAGTTGTCCAGAAACTAATGTCAATAAACGTTGCACGTACAAGATCAGTAAGACTGCATGAAATAGATTTTGGTTGTGCCTGGGGAAAGCCCATTTAGAAAGATTTGAATACATGTGAAATAAAGAAAAATGTGGTAACAGCTGGCGGAATCCTGGAATTATGATAGGCTGCAGCATACGGAGACTTCACAGTTTACGAACAGAGCTGATGTCATGCGTGCATGCATAAACGGCTGTAAAATAGTGTGTAATCGAAATTAAAGCTACTATTATTAGTCAAGGTATGATGCCGGGAATGATGTAAAGCCATGCAAGTCTGGAGGCTATATAAGGGCAACCTAAACTCAGAAATAAAATTAATTGAAGTAAAAAAAAAAAGAAAAACGTTGGAGAGAAGAAAATAGAGTTATAACTCTGGAGAGAAAGAAAAGGCTGAAGCCTTATTTGTAGTAAAGTTCAAGCTTTTATCTTTGTGTGAAAATAAAAATACCAAGTTCTATGTAATTAAATTTTACGCTCTTTATATATATTTATATTGAGTGTATACAAGGTTTATCGCATTTCCAACCATGTTAATATATGATGTATATATATATAATGTATATGAGAATATTAGAGTGCAGGAACTGTGTTCTTTCTTATTTAATTCATGAAGCAAAATTACAGCAGTTTATAGAAAACAAAGCAAACATACTTGTGAGATAGTGCCTACAAAATAGCAACAGAATGCAAATTATACTCCTACACTACACCAACTACTGACTCTCCTACAATACCTCGTCTACTGATATGACTAAGTCTTACAACTACAACTAGATACTTAATCCTGATTTATTTTCCTAGTTTGGATTACAATAAAAAAACTAATATTCATAATAAATATAATAAAACCAACATTCTCTCCCTTAATCCAAACGCATTCAGTTCACGACCTTTACTCCCAACAATGTCCGCATTTCTTCAAACTTTGTTGTTGGCATTGCTTTGGTTAGCACATCTGCTTTCTGTTCCCTGGTGCATATGAACTTCACAATTATTTCACCTCTCTCGATACAGTCCCTTATGAAGTGATAACGGATATGAATGTGTTTGCTATGGCCATGGAAAACTGGATTCTTTGTTAGGTCTATTGTTGATTTGTTGTCGACATATATCACTACCGGACTTAGACCAATGACACTAATCTGCATTAGCAAATTTCTCAGCCAGATTCCTTGGCATGTAGCAGCCGTTGCTGCCATAAACTCGGTTTCACAAGATGATAAAGCAACACACTTCTATTTTTGTGACACCCAGGTTATCAGATTCTCGTTTAAGTAAAAACACATGCCATTCGTGCTCTTACGGTCATCTGCATCCCCAGCTAAGTCACTATCGGAAAACCCAGCTAGTATGTAGTTGCCAGTTCCTTTTGAATACACCAATCCATAATCAAGTGTCCCTTTCACATAACGGAGAATCCGTTTCACTGCATTATAGTGTGTATCTGTTGGGCGTTCCATGTACCTACTTACAACACCAACTGCGTATGCAATATGAGGCCTGGTGTGTACTAAATACCTCAATCCACCCACTAGACTCATGTAGACTGTTGCATCAACTTGCTTCCCATTTTCGTCCTTACTCAACACTGTCTTCGACTCCATTGGAAATTTAACTGCATTGCAGTTTGATAAATCTGCATTCTTCAATAATTTCCTTGCGTATGTAGATTGTTTAATCTCTGTATAGCCCATTTTCTGATCAACTTGAATTCCCAGGTAGTAAGCCAGCTTTCCTAAGTCTGTCATCTCAAACTTGCTGCTCATTTCCCTTTTAAACTTCAAAATATTTGACAACTTTGAACCCGTTTTTAGCAGATCATCTACATAGACAACTACGATCAGACACTCATCACCCTCACGCTTTGTGTACACAGCGTGTTCATATGGGCATTTTTCTAAACCCAGTTCCTTCAGACTCTTATTCAACTTCGCGTACCAAGCTCGTGGTGCTTGGCGAAGTCCGTATAATGCCTTTAGTAGCCTGTAGACTTTATTTTCTTGCCCTTTCTTTATAAAGCCCTCTGGTTGCACAACGTATACCTCTTCAAGTAACTCTCCATTCAGGAAGGCTGACTTTATGTCAAGGTGGTGGACTTCCCACCCATTTTTAGCAGATAACGCCAGGAGCAAATGCACTGTTTCTAATCGAGTTACATGTGCGAATACTTTATCAAAATAAATATCCTTCTTTTGTACAAATCCCTTCACGACCAGTTTCGCTTTGTACTTCAAAATGGTGCCATTTGTGTCTCTCTTCAGCTTGTACATGCATTTCAATAATATAGCCTTTCTATCAGCTGGCAATTCTGCTAAAATCCATGTTTTATTTTTCTCTATTGTGTTCACCTCCACTTGCATTGCCATCTTCCATTCTATGCTTTTGACAGCTTGACTGAATGAAGCTGGTTCATTAATTCCAGCAAACAACAGCTCGTCTGAGAGTTATATCTCCTCCGTGTCATTATAGACATCACCTAACAGACGATAGGGCCTTGGGGAGTCTGAACCACTTTCACTTCTTGATACATACGTCTGTATACTGTTAGTGTTGCTGTCATCAATTCCTGTTACTTGATTTAGAACCATTCGATTGAGAACCAGAAACACCAGAAACACTTGAGCTGCTGGAACTAGAAATACTTGAGTTGCTGTAGCTTGGTTCATCAGCTCCAGAGTTGTTTGACCTCTGTGAAATGGGCGTTGCAATCTCATCAAGTTCTCTATCTCCCTGAGTTACAGTGACCACGTCAATTATTACGAAGGAAGCAGCCTCATTAGTGTTGCGTGCATCATGATTAATCTAGTCCCACGCTTTATTTTCTTCGAAAATAACGTCTCTGTTGACATAGATTTTCCTGGTGTTTGGTTCATAGAGGTGATGGGATTTTGTTCCTGGATCCTTGCCAAAATAACGACAGGCTTACTCCTGTCATCCAGCTTAGTTTTATGGATTTTGGGAATCTTCATATGGGCCAGGCACCCAAAGACTCTGATGTGGTTTAGATCAGGCTTAGAATCCGTCCAAGCTTCATATGGAGTGATACCAAATAGAGATCGAGTGGGCAATCGATTCAGAATGTAAACCGATTGACGCACAACCTCTCCCCAAAACTTTGATGGTAAACCTTTCTCTTTCAATAACCTCCTCGCCATAGCCACAACCGTCCTATTTTGACGTTCCACGATGCCGTTTTACTGTGAAGAGTACGGTGCTGTCAGGTGCCTTTGAATACCAGCCTCGTTGCAATATGATTCAAATGTTTTTGAGGTGAACTCACCACTTCTGTCACTTCTAAACACTTTTATAGAACCTTTTGCTTTTTTCTCAACAAGAGTTCGAAAATTCTTAAACACCTCCAAAGCTTCATCTTTTGACCTTAACATGTATACCCACATAATTCTAGTAAAAGTATCTACTATTAGAAAAAAGTACCTGCTTCCACCAGGTGTAGGAGGAGATATTGGCCCGCATAGATCGCCATGAATCAGTGCGAGCTTTTCTTTTGCTACATACATAGACTGTGATGGAAATGAATTTTGTACCTGTTTTGACATCAAACATCCACGACATATTTCGTTTGGTTGCACAAAATCAGGAATTCTATGAGCCATCTTGGCACTAGACATCAACTTCATAGCCTGAAAGTTCACGTGTCCTAGTCGTGAGTACAAATACATGCCATTCAAAATTAGTTTCATTGACTAAAAAAACTTATAAATGATTGAGTACAAATATATATATTTCCTAGGCTCCCAAACATGAGGATGGCATATGGTGTCATTCAAAATTAGGTAATTAGTTTATAATAAAGGGAACAACAAAGAAACTATACATACTTAAATTAAGTAAACAATTACAAATGGCAATGTCACTAGTTACTAAATTATATTCTGTGGATATGGAAATGCAACTAAAAAAAAACATATGCAATAGATATTTTTTGTGCACTATTTTAACTATAAATTTTTTTCATTTTTTAAAGAAATTTTTTCTAGTAGTATTTATTTATAGTTTGGAAAGAATTGTTTTTTCTTTGCTAATAATTCATTCACAGCAACAAATATCTTTTACCTAAATTTAATATATACTAACTTAATTAAATTGAGCTTATGTATAAATCTCAAATATGTACATAAGCACGGCTCCCTAAAAACTATGCAATTAAGAATAATGATGTCAAAAAATATGTAATAGAAATTCATACCAAGAATATGGTAGAAGATATAAAAGTTTAAAATCTCATTCGGGGATAAAACCTATACAGGCACACAACTCCATAAAACCTATACAGGCACACAACCCCAAAAATACACGAACATAAAAATTCTAAAACCTAGTAATGGTGCACAAAGGTCTATTTTCAAATTTTCAGCAAGATGAAGTTCTACTACTTTGTAAATTACCAAATAGCTCAACATTTACCAAACAATGAACGTGGATAATGGTACGAGACCCCTTGGGCCATTTATCTGAACTAACCACATATCATCCTTATTACTTTCAAGTGCAACTGATGGCAACTTATTCCCTTATTGCATTGGGATCTCCCATTGCTCTTATTCCCTGCAAAAGCAGAAAACCATTTTGTAGTCACTAAAGATTGTTGGTTATACTTTTTGTGTTTGTTATAAAAGCTGAGAGAAAACAAAAGATGTGCTATCAAATAGCATAATTTTTATTAGAACTGCAGAAGAGATATTTAAACTGAGTACATAGAGAAAGCAAGCTACAAACTAGGGAAAATAACTAATTCCTAACAAGTCTCCACTACTGAACATTATTCTTCCAATCTCCTAAAAGCAAGCAACTATCCTGAAAGCAAGCAACTACTTCACACCTGTAGACTAAGTCTAAACGTATGAAAACAAAATATAGCAAAACAAAATAAATACAAGTTTAGATTAAAGGAACCAACAAAATTCTCTTATAATTTAAACTTGTTCAGCCAGCTCTTTCACACCAAGAAGTCTGCGCATTTTTTCGAACTTGATCTCTGGAAGTGCTTTAGTTAAGATATCAGCTCATTGCTTGTCTGTACTAACATGCTTGACAATGATTTAACCTTTCTCAACACATTCACGGATAAAATGATAACGAATGTCTATATGCTTACTAAGTCCGTGAAATACCGGATTTTTTGCCAAGTCAATTGCAGATTTGTTGTCAATATATAATACCACTGGACTCGTGCTCTCTCCAGTAATCTGAGTAAGAAGTTTTCGCAACCAAATAGCTTGGCAAGCTGCAGCAGTGGCGGCCATAAACTCAGCCTCGCAAGAAGATAATGCAACACATCTTTGTTTTTTGGAAACCCAGGTTATCAGACTTTTATTCAAGTAAAAAACCATTCCCCCTGTACTTTTCCGATCTTTAATTTGGCCTGCTAAATCACTATCTGAATATCCAGTCACCACATTATTCCCACTATTCTTGACGTAAACTAGACCAAAATTTATAGTACCCCTGATGTAACGCAAAATCCTTTTAGCAACATTAAGATATATTGATGTTGGCTTCTCCATGACCCTGCTTATTATTCCCACAGATAACGTGATATCTGGTCTTGTATGAACCAGGTATCTTAACCCCCTAACTAAGCTCTTGAATTGAGTTGTGTCTATAGGCTGACCACCCTCGTCTTTGCCAATGCTTTCCTTGGGGTTCATAGGATATTTGACTGGGCTCGTGAGGACATCTTTCGAACCCCAGTTCTTCAAGGCATTTATTTATCTTCTCGTACAAAGCTCGGCGTGCCTGCCTTAAGCCATATAAAGCTTTTATAAGCCTGTACACCAAGTTTTCCTTTTCTTTCTGATAAAACCCATCAGGCTGAGACACAAAAACTTCTCTCTGAATATCACTATTTAGAAAAGCCGTTTTGACATCAAGATGGTGAACTTCCCGGCTATGTTTGGCAGCGAGAGCAAGGAGTAACCTTATAGTTTTAAAACGCATGACAGGTGCGAAGATTTCTTCGAAGTCCACACCTTTTTTTGGACGTACCCTTTGGCAATGATTCTTGCCTTATACTTCTGAATTTTCCCATTTATATCTCTCTTTATTTTATATATCCATTTCAAACCGATCACCTTGTGCCGAGGTGGCAGTTCTGTAAGCTTCCAGGTTCTGTTATTCTCAACTACATCAATTTCCCTTTGCATTGCATCCCTCCAGTTACGATCCTTCACAGCTTGTCCATAATTCATGGGCTCATCAACACCCATAAGCAGTAACTCATCATCTTCGAGTTCAACCACCTCAGTATTAGCATAGATGTCACTGAGACTTCTGTAGTTTCTAAGCTCACTACTCGTTTTAGAATCTGCAACTGAAACGGAAGAACTCGATGTATGCATAGGCTCAATATTCATCGAATTAGAGTTTATATCACTATCAATCAATGTATCATAAGAGACATTAGTGTCCTGTTCTGATGCATTCCCTCCTTCATCATAACTACGTGCTCCAAAAAAAGTAAATATCTTCATTTGTTCTTTTGCAACTTCCTCATTTCCATCCCAGTTCCAATACTTTCTTTCTTTGAAACTAACATCTCTACTGATATGAACTGATTTGTTGACGGGATAATGTAGCCTATAAGCCTTTATTCTAGGCTCCTTCCCAAGATGAATGACTGGCTTGCTTCAATCTTCAAGTTTTTTTATGGAACCATTTGGCAATCTCATCTATGCTAGGCAGCCAAATACACGTATATGACTAATAGTTGATTTTTTCTCAGACCAAGCTTCAAATGGAGTCATTCCAGAAACAACACTTGTGGGTAGATGATTTAATATATAAATTGTATGTCGGAAAGCTTCACCACAAAAAGTAATTGGCAGGTGCATTTGTTTCAACATACTTCGAGCCATCTCGATCATGGTTCTATTTCTCTATTCCACAACACCATTTTGTTGTGGCGAGTAAGGCGTTGTGAAATGCCTCTTAATGCCAACTTTTTTGCAGAAGTCTGCTAATTTTTTCGAGCAAAACGCGCCACCACGATCCGTCCTAAAAGTTCTGATTCATTTTTCTGGCCCATCCTCGATTTGAGCTTTGAAGTTCTTAAATCCTTGAAGTGCTTCATCCTTGCTTTTCAAGAGATATGCCCACATGACTCTGTTATAATCATCAACCAAGAGGAATATGTATTTGTTACTTGCTGTCGTGGGTGGTGACAAAGGACCACATAAATCCTCATGAACCAATTCTAGAGATTTCTTTGCAGCAAACACAAATTTAGATGGAAAGCTTTTCCTAATCTGCTTTGTCATAATGAAATCCGTGCATACATCTTTCGCGTGAGACAACTTTGGAAAACCATGCACAATTTTATTTGAATCCATTAGCTTCATCGCCCTAAAGTTGACATGACCCAATCGGGAATGCCACAGCCAAGAATCTTCGTCCGTCTTAGACAGCAGACACCGTGGTTCACAGGTTTCGTGAAAAAATTTATACAACCTATTCATAGACCTCTTGACTTCATAAGAAGATTTCCGCAATTATCAAGTACCCACATATAGTCACCACTAATTGCGATTTTATTGCTTTCTTTCAACAACTGGACAATGCTAATTATATTGCTACGAAGTGAGGGAATATAGTATACCTCTTTCAAGACTCGCTCTTCTCCTATTTTGCACTTGATTCCTATAGAGCCTCTCCCTTTTATGTGGACCAATGATCCGTCTCCAAACTTCACTTGCCCCATTATTCGTTCATCCAAATCCCTGAATTTTTTTCGTTCCCCAGTCATATGGTTGCTGGCCCCGTTATCCAAATACCATAAGTTTGATTCTATTCATTTTCCTTCTCCATCTTGAACTAGTTTAAGTGTCACCTTCTCTTTGTTCAATAACATCATATTCTCTCCTTTGCCTTCGCATTCTGTTAAAAGCAATGTTAATTCATCTGGAATTTCAACAATGTTGGCCTCCTCCTTATTTTCTTTATCACGTCGCGGTTTTCTGTAATCTGCAGCAAAGTGTCCGAGAATGTTGCAATTGAAACACCTTACGTGACTCCTGTCACATGTGCCTCGATTTTATTCTCGTCCTCGAGACCTTTGTTCTGTTCCAACTCTATTTGATCGCTTAATCCACTCATCTCTAGTGAGCAACAACTTGCTCTCCTCCTTCTCCTTCTTCAACCATTCCTCTTCAGTGAGAAGTAACTGACTCCCACTACTGTCGCCCTATCGTCGAAGCCTTTCCTCATGTGCTTTCAAGGAACCGACAGCCTCTCTATTGTCATTGTATCCAGATCTCCAAATTGTTCAATGGTGGACGCAATCTGCAAGAACTTCGAGGGTACTGCTCTTAATATTTTCTTCATGACATAAGTTCAGCTACTGCCTCTCCAAGTGCATGAATGTTTGTCACCATGCCTGTGATCTTCAAACAGAAATCATCGAGAGAGTCTGATTCCTTCATGCTTAGTGACTCGAATTCAGCCTTGAGGGTTTGTATCTTTGTATTCTTCACATGTTCCGCACCCTGACACATTACGAATTTCACGAAATATTGCTCGCTTCAAATTAAAATATCAATACGGATTCAAGTATGTGAAAATATCCATAATATATAACTGAATTTGTGTTATATTATATTTATCACTCGTAAAGAATTCAGTGTCACACCGTCGAAGTAACAACCTCAACATAAAATATCATTTTACTCGAAGCAAGCATATCAATATAAAATATCATTTTATTCGAGAACAGCTGAATGAGAAATTTGAGGAGTTGGCGCGCTACTAGATGAAAGAAAATTAAATTAATATATTTACAAAGCCGTTGAAGCCATGTGTGTTTCAGAAAATTAATGAGAAGCTCAGAATTCAAAGTCGGGTTTGGAGGCGAGTGTCAGAATTCAAACTCTCTTGGGATAACATCAAATTTGGCAGCCACGAAGTATTTCCCAAAGTGTGAGTATAAGAAGCAATAATGCATGCACGTACATAGGAAAAAAAGAAACAATTGCAATTGTATATGGTAAGTAAAATATATACAGTCCATAATTGAACTTTTTCACAAACTGGCAAATGGAAATATGATGTGCTCAACCTATAGACCATACCTTAAAAATCGTGTTCATTTGCTACTATTTAAAAATCAAGGAGAATTCATACATAATAATTTGTAAGCGTATATCCCCATTAACGATCACGGTCATATGAAACAAATAAAATTGCACAAACACAAATGTTATAAATGCGGGAAACAACAAAAAATTTCCGTATAAGTAAATTAGTACAACAAAAATAGGCATTTACAACGAAAAACTTACAACAAAAAATTTGGGTGCGCCATCTTATGACGAAAACATGAAATCGTCATAAGTAATTACGACATGAAATTGGTGTTGGTTTGTGCTACAATTGTATGTAGATTATATGTTATCAGACAGATTAATGAATTGATTCAGAAGCCAAAAATGGCCTGGGAAAAAAAGCATATCATTAATTTTAATATTTTTGGGTTATTCATTGCTGAAATTCTGGGTCATTTACGAGAGTTCTTCATAACATATTTCGTCGTAATGTACTACTTTTTCATATTTCTAATTTTATTTTTATATTAAATTTAAAAAACAACACGATCACATATACTAAAATACGACATTTTTGTGTTGGAAGTTAACAACATAAGATGATTGTTTCATCATAATTTTATTTGTTATTAAATTGCTAAAGTGGATTGTGGTGCCTTTACTTACGACGAAATGCAAATTTGTGATAAAAATTTGAACTTACTACTCGAGCAAAAGGAAAAGTGACGGAAATTTTTCATCGCAATTGGTTCAATTCGACAATTTTATTTAAAAAAAAAGACCATCATAAATGCCCTCATTTGTTGTAATGAACATTAATATATGATAATCTCACTGGGGTACTAAGTAGATCAAGATAAAAATTACAATAAAAAACTATATAATGTGTCTAGGTACCCACACGGAAATAATACATAAAATGTAAGAAATTTAAAACCGTCTAGACACGGTGTCTTCTCAAATTTTCAGCAAGTAACTCTATTATGTTAATTAAAATGCAGATCATACAATATCCATGTTACATCCATTACTTACATTCTTTAAAAACTTAGTCGAAACAAAGTCGAGAGCGCTATGTCAACTTAATCGCCCAAATTATTCCATGTGAAATGCATAAAAACATTTTATTGTCAATATAACTTTCATTTTTCAAAAAAAAAATATACATGAATTTGAAAACAAGAAACTATAATTTGTTTCATTTAGTATATATCTCTGGGGCACAATCTACTATATTATGCTAGATTGCACTGACACAACGAAAGTTGTAAGAGGGAAGAAAATTTGAATGAATAAGAACAACAACTAATTCCATATTCGCACAGCAGAGAAGAACTACTAGTAGTCTCCTTCAAGATGTATGATCCCCTCTCACTCTAGTACTACATATTTATGAAAAACATAACATTTTGAGGTTAAGTGTGGCTGTGAAATGGACAACAAATTCCTTACCCGCATAGAGAAACATTTGGCGTAAACACCAACACAGGTAAAGGTAATAGCAGATACATAACATAAACATGTCACTTCCCGTATGCTTTCCAAATATAAGCTATAGTAAATTAAATAGAAAATAATTAGAAAATATGTAATGAGGGGATTGGATGTAGGGTTGAAACAAAAAGATATGCAGGAATAGATGGAGGTTCACCAATATAAAGAATTGACCCACCGTTAAATAGCTCAAATAGCAGCCCCTCAACTTTCTTACTTTGGAGATTATACACAACAACTTTGCCAGAGATATTTACAACAAGAGCTACAATTTGGGCGCGCCATCTTACTACAAAAAACATGAAATCGTTGTAAGTATTTATGACATGAAATTTGTGTTGGTTTGCGCTACAGTTGTATGCAGATTATGTGTGATTAAACACATTAATGAATTGATTCACGAGCCAAAAATGGCTAGAACCCTGGAAAAAAGCATATGGCTCATTTTAATATTTTTGGATTATTCATAATTGTGGGTTATCTACGACGGTTGTTCATAACATATTTTGTCGTAATGTAGTAATTTTTTATATTTTAAATTTTATTTTTATATTAATTTTGACATCCAACAGGATCCCATATACTAAAATACCACGTTTTTGTGTCTGAAGTTAACAACATACGATGATTGTTTCACTCGTAAGTTTATTTGTTATTAAATTGCTAAAGTGGATCTCGGTACACACGGAAATAATACATAAAATGTAAAAAATCTAAAACCTGCTATACAAGGTGTCTTCTCAAATTTTCAGCAAGTAGTTCTATTATGTAAATTAAAATGGAGATCATACAATATTCCCTGTTACATTTCATTGCTTACACTCCTTAAAAATTAAACATAGTAGAAACAAAGTGGAGAGTGCTGATGTCAACTTATTCCCCAAATTATTCCCTGTGAAACACAGAAAAACATTTTGTAGTCAATAATATATTTTTCATTTTTCAGAAAAAAATATACATGAATTTGAAAACAAGAAACTCTAGTTTGTTTGAGATAGAAGATAATATTGTGCAACATATTTTACTACACATTTAACAAGGCTGGATTTTTTTTTCTTTTTAGAAATAAGCATTCCTAGCTTACCATTTATAGTTAGTAATATTAAATACACCTACCCAACTGCAAATTCCACTGACGATGGAACAAATTTAACAAAACAGGTTTTCATTTATAGGATCACAATAAGTTTGTCACTTATAGTTATGGTAGTCATCATTTAGTATATATCTCTAGGGCACAATCTACTATATTATGCTAGATTGCAGCTGACACAACCAAAGTTGTAAGAGGGAAGAAAATTTAAATGAAGAACAACAAATAATTCCATATTCGCACAGCAGAGAAGAACTACAAGGAGTCTCCTTCACTGTAGTACTACATATTTACGAAAAACACAACATTTTGAGGTTGACTGTGGCTGAGAAATGAACAACAAATTCCTTACTGGCACAGAGAAACATTTGGCATAAACATCAACGTGTAAAGGTAATAGCATATACATAACATAAACATGTCAGTTCTCATATGCTTTCCCAACATAAGCTATAGTAAATTAAATAGAAAATAATTAGAAAATTTGTAATGAGGGGCTTATGCTTACATTGGATGTAGGGTTGCAACGAAAGGATATGCAGGAATAAATGGAGGTTCACCAAGATAAATAGTTGCCCCAGCCTTAATACTGTTCCATCTGAGCTCAGAAAGGAGCACCTCAACTTTCTTACTTTGGAGATTATACAGAACAACTTTGCCAGAGATATTTACAAGAAGAGCTGTGTCTTCTTCCCCTTCTCCTCTCAGAACGCTTAATATTGAATGGATGGAGTGACATTTCTGCAGTTTTCAATAGTGTGGCGGCCCTGGAACTGGGGATCGGAAATTAGGGCACACCATTGTTTAGAGACTGATTTGAATCGGACCACTGATCTGACTGGAACACGAACTAAAATCAGACCAAGAAAGAAATCGTTGCACCCTATTAATTCTGCTGATGCTGAACACAGTTTTTTAGATTTAAGGTTGGTCCTCATGTTTCTGCTCAACTGGCGGGCGCTCTCTATTTGATAAAATGAAAAGACAATGTGCTTACTTTCTTTTATATACCTTAAGATTTTTTTCTTTCTGTCTTTACTTAAATTATGTCAAAAGTATTACAACTCGTTTAGAGTTTTTTCAAAAAAAGCTTTTGATAAAAAAAAGTATTTAAATAAAATTATTTCATTTGGACCTGAATTTTTTTTAATTTTTTGATAAATAAACATTAATTTTACAATTTATTTATGAAACGAATATTTATCTGGTCATAAAATAACGCTCCGTTATTATGTGTAAATATAAAAATATTGTATTACTTTTTGTCAATACTTATATTTTTTTTAAATTTTTATTAATTACTTTTATTTTGATTACATATTTTTTTATCGCTAAGTTTTTTGTAATTTTTTACAAAAATTCAAGAAATATTGTATCATAGTTAAAATGACTTATATAAAGTTTTAATATAAAAAATAAAAAAGGACACAATGTCCTACTAAATAATATTAAAATATAAATATTTTATAAAAAAAATTTGTCTAGAAAAAAATATACAGAAAACCAATGAACATTACTGATGGATCAAAATAGGAATGTAATTAAACTCTAAGTTATTTTTTAAAAGATAAATTTTTATCCAAAAATTGAATACAAAAAGTGAAGAAAAGTGAGTGATTTTGATATTTTATTGTAAAATATAATTGAAAAGCAACCTATAGGTTCTTCAATTATGAAATGCATAAAGATGAGTATATAACTAATTAATCTGGCACAGAATTTTCCCAAACTATTCCACGCCATCTTCAAGCTAGCATCCACTCATGTTTCCACAAGGGTTAGAAGTAAAGGTTTCTCTCCAAGAGGGATGAATGGACTATTAAATCCAGGAGGGGAGAAAGGGAAGAGTGATATGACTATATAGGAATGGTCAGGTCAGTTTCTCACACTTATTTTTCTATTGATGTGCAATATAATGCTAATAGAGTACAAGTTGATGAAGCCAACAGGGGAAAATACGTGGTTACTGATGGCTAAAAATCGCATTTGGGGTGCGAAACTTTGATACTGAATCACAGTGGAACTGCGGGTACCAGGCTCGAGATGGATATCGAGGTTGACAAAGACTTGAACTGAACTGATTCCAGGAAGGGAACGGAGACTGGTGTCATACTTTTGGGGGTTAAAATTGCTTAAGGGGGTATCTAAGATTCTAAATATTTTATTTAAATTAAGAGCATAAATCATAAATAACATGTAATTTATGTATGTTCTGAAAAAACAACAATGGAAATAACTGAAAAAACACAAATAAAATAGGTGAGGGATGAGGTTAGCAATGCTAAGAAGAATAGCTAACACTAGAGACACCCCTAAGTGTGTGTCAAGGAGATCGGGGGAGTGGCAACAGTCTTCCACGTATTTTGTGATAGTATTGTGATGGTAATTGAATTTGAAAAATTTTAAACTTATTCGCGGGTAATATCATAAATTCATGTATAAAACACTGTATGCATGTCATTTATAAAATACTATATAGACGCCATGAAAGAATATTTAAAATGGCACAATTGGGTCATAAACATATTTTTTCGTATATTCTTGCCCAACGTAAACTCAAGTATATATACAAACCATAATAGAATGCAAAACAAGAAAACTAAGCTTAACAACAATTGTAAATAAAACATAAAAATAATATTATTGGTGAATCTTATCTATTTCAATCTATTTTAAGTTAGATGCGAAGAACATTAAGACCTCAAAATTTTTCAAACTTTTCTCTCACATTAACTACAATCACTACAAGAAACGGGGCTTTTTTGAAACGGTTTATTCCGACCGATGCAAAAAATGAAAAAAAAAACGACTGCACAAAAACATCATTCAGGATTGACAACACAATTACAACAGAAGGACAAAGACGGTCGACCACAGTCAAGATTTTTTGACTTCTTGCCGATGTTGTATACAGGCCACACTATTCCGACCAGCTACACCGAGCTACACCGTTTTTTAAGTGGCCGATAAAGGTAAAAATCAGAACCAATTGACCGCCCGTTGAACTTGCTCCAAATCATTTAACTCCGACCACGTGTCCATGGGCCTCACAATCACGTTACACTGATATATCATGTCATGAGCCAAGCCACGTTAGATGGTCCCGACACGTGGTTGTAGTCCAGATCCGTCAACATAAAATTCGACCATTAAATAGCGACTAAAGATAATCCGACCATTTTGGTTTCGTTCATTACCGATAAATACCGATCGATTTTGGCCTCATAATAACTGATTTGGCGGTCGGTAAAGTGGCTGTTTCTTGTAGTGAATAATAAAAGTGGAGAGATGTCAAAATTTATAAGCATACAAAGAACATAAGTATCTTACAATTGCTTATACTTGTATACAAATATAAATAATAAAATCATATTTTTGGGCCCTTATTTCGACAAGCCTAGTGCGGTCGCATTCCTTGTGGTTATACCATATAATAATTTCATTTCTATCAAAATTTTAAGCTATTGGTTTTTAAGAACTCTTATGAACATAACTTGTTGCATTTGATAGATGGGGATTTTTTTCATTGTCATGTTTGTGCTATTACTTTTGGTGAAAATTATCAGTATGAGATAGAATCCTTCCTTCGACATGTTACGCCCCTCCTTAACATACATTCATTGTATTGGGATCCCCCACAGCTCTTAAGGTGAAATTTTAGTTGTGATGGATGATTTTATAATATTTGAGCTTCCTAAACGCCTGTCACCTAGCCACGGGAAGCAATTTTAGCCATCTCGTTTTCCTCATTTTCCTTAATAACTTACGCCATTTGTTGGTAAATTTTTGTTTTATTGGGGATATTCGTATATTGGCTAGTTCTGTGACCTTATCTTTTCCTTTTATTCCTAGATCATTTGACAGTAAAGTGGGCCAGATAACATTATGCTGCTATTGATAAGTTTTCGTTGGATTGGTAATCCGACTGAAATGTTTTGTGAGAAGTGATATGATATTTTAGATTTTTAGGCTACTTGCGGCCATCATTGTTTCTCAAGAAAAAAACATCAATACATGTTGATAACTCCTGGGGGGGCTGCCCTTTCGACGTCGTGCCTGGATCCTTCCCCGCTGTGGAGGTGTAGTTGTGGTGGGGTTCCTATAAAAGAACACCGGAAGGGGGGTTTGAGTCCCGCGGCACCTCCAGCGTGAGAGTAAGAACTCGCTTTTACGGAAAATAAAGATAGATATGAATGAAGGTGGTTGTGTGTATATATGGGTATGAGAGAGTGATTAACCCCAAGGGTAGGGTTTTGGAGTTGGTACCTTTAAATCGTAGCCATTGGTTCTGGGAGCGGAGGGCACCTGGCTGGAGTGGATGCTTTACACGTGTCAGTGCGGGAGCGGCTGAGGAACGTTATGAGAATCCTCTGACACGTGCCTTGATTATTCCCATAATTGAAGTGTGACAGCTGTCTCCATCATGGGCTTGGGCCAGAGTCTTATGTGCTGTGATTTATCAAGGTTGGGCTTGCGGGACTGGGCCAGTCAGGATTGGTAGTGTGCAGGTCTAGTCCTTCTAGGAGCTGCGTGGAGTTAGGAGTCTAGGAGTAGTCCTTCTAGGAGCTATATAGTTAGTAGTCCGGGGCAAGGCCTTGTAGGAGCTGTATGTACTATCATGTGCCCCTCACTCCTTTATGCAGATTTTCTGGATGAGGGAGTAAATTTTGGCTTGTTTGTAGAACATGAGCTTTTGATTATTTTGTTTAGAAGAATTTATGCTTTTCTTGCCTCCCAGTCCGGATTGCGCTGAGTCCAGCGAATCAGGACTAAAGTGGTTGTCTTTGGAAGTAGTTGAGCTTTTCTTGCCCCCAGCCGTATTGGTGTGAGTTCGGCAAATCAGGACTAAGGTGGTTGTCTTTAGCAGGAGTTGAGCTTTTCTTGCCCCCCAGTCTGGATTGCGCTGTGTTCGGCGAATCAGGACTAAGGTGGTTGTCTTTAGCAAGAGTTGAGCTTTTCTTACCCCCCAGTCCGGATTGGTATGAGTTCGGCAAATTAGGACTAATGTGGTTGTCTTTAGCAGGAGTTGAGCTTTTCTTTCCCCTAGTCCGGATTGCGCTGTGTTCGGCGAATCAGGACTAAGGTGGTTGTCTTTTGCAGGAGTTGAGCTTTTCTTACCCCCAGTCCGGATTGTTGTGAATTCGGAAAATCAGGACTAAGTGGTTATCTTTAGCAGGAGTTGAGCTTTTCTTGCCCCCCAGTCCGGATTGCGCTGAGTTCGGCGAATCAGGACTAAGGTGGTTGTCTTTGGAAAGAGTTGAGCTTTTCTTACCCCCCAGTCCGGAGTGTTATGTGCGAAGGAGTTCAGACTTGGAAGTTGAAACGGGTTTTGGGATTTCCCCCCCAATTATTTGAACTATTACAGCTGTAAGAATGTGGAGAGACGTGCCTCATCATTAGTTTTATTAATTATGATTTTGATGGGCCGTCCAGATCTTGCCACGTGACGAGGTGTTATTATTTCACCATGCCTATAAAAGGCACCCCTGGGTCTTTCTTTTTTCTTTTTATTGCTTCTCCTCTTTCTCTTCTCTTTTTCTCTCTTTCTCTGGAGCTTTTCCGGTGTTCGTCGCAGAATTCTCGAAGCTCACGGCTGTTGATCGAGCGTTCTCAATCTCTCTGTAATCTCTAATTTGTAAGCTTTCCTCTTTGCTTTTTTGTCTTTCTAATTTATATTTGATTCGATATTGTTTTGTTTGGATGGACTCTGTTTTTCTCTCTTTGGCTTGTTTATTTTGTTGTGTTTAGTTTTTATTGAATGTTCTATATGCGTGTATGTATATAGTTTTGGGTGTGATTTTTTTTTGATTTTTGTTGATAGTGTTTCTGGGTTTAGGGTTTTTTGTTTGGGTCCGGACATGGTTACCTAGTCCGGACTAATGATGTTATTTTTGGAGTTTGTAATTGGTTATTGTTTTTTTTTATTGTGACCTCTGGGTTCGGAGTAATAGGCTAGGTGTGTAGTACGGAGTGTTGATCTAGTTTTAGAGTTTTGTAGTCTGGAGTGGGTTCTATGTTTTTTATTTTTATTTTGTCTTTTGGGCTTGGGTCTCCGGACTGTTTGCTTTTGGCTTGAAATAAAATTGAACATAGGATAGTTCGGACCGTGTAGCATTTAAGATAAATAAACTGTAGGGATTTAGACTAACCTTTATCACTTGTTTTAGGTTTATGGTCCGGACTAAAGCTCGTGTCAAGGCATATATAACTTGCTACACGGGGCGTTCAGGTTCAGATTTGGAGTCATCCAGTGATTCTGATCGGGTTGAAATGGGGAAGAAAGCTTCCACCTCAGATTCTGAAGCTATTACTAAGCTTTCTATAGGTAGGATTTCTTCTAGGAAGGTGCCTTGCACTCCGGAGGGCTTGTGAGTTGCGACTCCGGGCTACTTCATTACGAAGAGCGATGAGATAGATAATAGGTTCTACTACAGAAGTATTTGGTCCGGGTATGCTAGACAGCCGAACGCGGATCCAGGGCCTTATAATAGGGAAGATTTCGACAGGAAGTTTGCCGATAGTATAGTTGCTGAGGAGCATTATGAGCTTAAGGAAGAGTATGCTGCATTAGATCATGCGGCGTAGGATTCCTCTTTCCGGGCTGCTTTTCAATTAGATCCCCGGATTGAGTCGAGGTGGGCAGACCCGGATGAGCGGATTTATCACAGACCGGCTGAAGGATTCGTTCGTGTGTGGTTGGAGCATCTCCGGTCCAGGTTTTCTCAAACATTTGTGCAAATATGAGTATAAGATATCTCCGATGCAGATAACTCCGAACGGGATCAAGTGGATGAGTTGGTTCATTGCTAGCTGCAATCAGTTTAAAGTGATGCCCACCTTTAAGTTGTGGCATCATATTTTCCATCTGGTCCGGTCCAACCGGTTTCCTTTGTATGAACTTCGATTCCGGGCTCCGGAGTGTGGGTATGGCGGTTCCTACAAGCCCGTGATTCAGCAGTCTTCGTTGAAGTATTGGAACAGGGAGTTAATGATGCTGACGGGGTTCGACTTGCATTATCTTCCCCACATTGTAGGGATGTGCTCCGGGGAGATGCTATTCAGTTGGTGTTTGCGTTTTGTGAATGTCTGGGTTTTCAAATAACCCAAGACACTTTCATGGTTCATAGGATTATGCATAGGCTAGGCTGTAAGTGTTTTTCTTTGTGTCCGGATTTTGTATAGTCTTTCTTGTCCGGACTCGTCGTCTGTTTTCTTCTGTTGTGATTCTTTATTAGTTTTGACTTGTGTTTTTGTTTTTTTCTTTTACAGGTTTGTCGCATTATAATCCGGACATGTCGTCTTCGGCCTACAGCGATGCACTGAAGGGTTTGGGCAAAGCTTTTAAGTTACCGAAGAAAGCTGCTACTGCTGGGTCCGGATCTAATGCCTCTGTGGAGGAGGGATCCCAAAGCAATAGAGTTTCGAGGCCGGAGCCCGATGTTAATATGAATCAGTCTGCTCTAGAGCAGAAGGCTGAGATGGATATTGGCGATGAGTTTGCTAACTTGGAGGATTTGGAGCCTTTTGGAGAAATTCCCGAGGTTGAGGGTTCCCGGAGGAAGAAAAGGCTCCAGAATTCAGGGACGAAACCTCCCCGGGCGCAGAATATTGAATTGGGTTCTTGGTCCGGGGTTGGTAAGGGAAAAGGTTTGGTAAGTGAAGGTCGCTCATTTTATGGACGGCATCCCCTTGGAATCTGATTGGAAAAAGATGAACCTGGTCGGATTTGATGTTACAATGAAGGAATGCTTCCGGCTCTGGGGTCAGGTAAGTTTTCTTCATATTCTCATTTCTTGTGTTCATTTTCCTTAGAATATTTTTCTAATTTTCTCTATTTTTTGCAGCTTGGTGGTTGTATGGACGCACTACTAGAAATATGGGATCAGACATCGGTTCTGAACCGATGTTAAACAAAAACTGAACTGATGTCTTCGCGTGTGATATTAAATGTCATCAGCCTTTGACATCAGTTCACAGCCGATGTCTATTACAGTGCTATACATCGGTTTTAAGAATAATTCTGATGTCTTTGCAACAAATTTCAGCTTATATTACAGTATTTCTAGGTGAATATGAGTATATTATGGGGTAATTATCCATTAAAACATGAAACCTACAAGCTCTAAAAGATATTTTTTTTAAAATCTTTCAAACAAACCGATGTGAAAGTCTAGATCAGACATCGGTTATATTGTCTGACCGATGTCAAATGGTCCATCAGACATCGGGTACTTTTCTCAACCGATGTAAAATACTGGGTTAGACATCGGTTTCGTTCATTTGGTGATGTTAAATCCTTTTGTTTAACATCAGGATTTTTTTCTAACCGATGTTTAATCTTTAATATTGTAAAATTTAAGACATCGGCTATTGAAAATTCAATGTTATTTGGCTTAAAATACATTGATTTTTTTACAGAACCGATGTCAAATGACTATTTGACATTGGTTTTTGTAGTTCTTTTTCTTTTAATATTGTTTCACCTGATGTCTTTTGTTCATTTTTACATCAGTTTTAAATTACCATTCTGATGTTAATGTACTGTAAATTGCATATGCCATCTTGGTACTATTAATAGCCCAGGGAACCAATTGCATTTTCAACCAGAAAAATACCAACAATATGCAATACATCCAACCAAATTTGTAAAAACATAGAGGTATACATTGATACCAAATTTACTAACATTCAATCCAACAAGAGCTCAATTCGGACATTACTTTCCAAGTCTAAAATAAACATCCCAACTAAAAACAATAAAACCTAAATTTCAAAGTTATTACATCCAACATTCTAAACATATTTGACTAGTTAATATGTACCACTTGTCAAATTTCGACAATTCCAAACATAAATCAAAATGATGGATGTAATTGTCACCAAACATCCGTTAATTAACCACCAACCACTAGCAAACACATCATTAATTCACATAGTTCAGAGAAAAGCTATATATATAGATACTTAGCATTTTTACATCTTGTCTTGGATAAATTCAAGCACCTCCATCCGCACCTCATCCAGCTCCTGCCTTGAGTAGGACTTTCGAGTTTTGGCTGCCCACTATAAAACACAAGTAAAAATTAGCAACCAGAATATTATTAACCAGAATTGCCATATCTATAATTAAATATAAACATAACCAACTATTTATAATTTAACCAGAAGACGACCTTTTCTATATTTAACCGTAATTTCCTTCGTTAATCCAAAACTATACCAGATAGTTCCTTATCAGTAATAGTTATCTATCATTACTAATAATAAAAACAAGATCCATCTGGAAATCACTAATAATAAAAACTGATAATAAAAATGGCACTCATATTTATCTGTTCTGAAAAACTACACAAAAAAATTCTACATGCCATCTATCGGAAATGATTTGCATATATACCTTGGTAGTAAAAGATAGCTCCTTATCAGCAATGATATCTTTCATGGATCGCATTATAACATAGCCACATTCAACCCCTCCTGGTTGTTTGGGAGATCCCTGTTACAATATAAAATCTCAATTAGCTCTAGAAATTAATTAAAATTAAAAAGTGATAAAAAAATACAAAAAACTTACAAGAAGATTCTTTATCTGAGGAGCTTTAATTCCCCTTCCAGTTTGAGCATTGTAGGATTTCATCGCTCTACATTACATAACAACAATAATATACATGATTATTTTTCAAAAGGGAGAATATTTACTATATATATATTTATATATAGTAAACAGAAATATATTACTCTGTTAATGATTTTTCCAACTCGTCAAAATATGTTGGATGTGGCAGAGGGTTCAGAATATAAATGTCGCCATCCCAAATTACAACCAAAATCCAGTGGCAACTATGTTTATAAAAAAGAAAAAAGAAAAACACAAGTCAAAAATTTTATAAAAACTACCTAAATATATTAATTTGTAAAAGCATGTCTAAATTAAAAATACTTACTTATGATTATGTGGCATAAAGTACATGCGATACGGACTACTCTCTTTCAACCGATTAACAAAATAAGAATGAAAAGATTTGTTCAACGTAAATGTAGCTCCTGGATCGAAAAATCCATATAAGACCACATCATCATTCTTCCTCTCAATCTTAATCAGTCTCTGCAAGAGCCTACCAGGGAGTGAATTACATTACTTATACTATCTGTATAAAACATGAATATTGAATATGAAACGATAAAAAATTAACTTACGCCATATAAGCAGATATTGCAGCTTGGCCAATCATATCGAACTCCAACAATGCTTTCACATTTTCATGCAATATATAAATTGTTTTCTCAGTCCCAAACACGTCCGAATCACACGGAATCGGTATTGACTCCTCGGTGGCTTTCATGAAGACTACAACATGTTTGTATAACACCTTGTACTGCTTTGGCACATTCTTGTTTAGCTTCATTTTGCTATAATCATCTTAAAGTTTCTGCAACTCATCTTTCCGCTTAGACTGCCCCTACAACACTTCTTTTTTCTTTTTCTACACAGAATTAAATAAAACAAGAATAATCGGTTATTATTGACATAACTACTATAGAATGCAATAATCAATTCAGAGTATATTAACATAATTTTTATATAACATACTGCCACAGTTGGGTAGATGATCAATTCACGAGGCCATGCTACGTGAGAGCCAACTGCTTGGCGTACAACCTCAATTTCAACAGGTATGGGCACTGGAACCGATGCCTCTGGCTGGATATGTCCGTCAACCGACACACGAACATGTCCGGGCTTTAGAGGCACTCCGTGTACTGAAACATTCATCTCTTCGTGATCATCAAAAACTGTTCCAAAAGCAACCTTATTCTCTATGCAATCCAGTGCAAGCTTACATGACTGTGGACCCTACATTATAGTGATGGATCAATTTAATTTTATTGCATAAATCCCAAGTCTGTAGGCATATATCTAGTAGATCTTAATAATATTTTACCTTCTTTCCGCTCGGAGGAGAGGGGTCAAAACCAACAAAGTCTTCATCATTTACCAACAACTGTTTGGCACTCAGCGGCTTAACAGCAACTCCAACATTCCGCTTATCAGTTGCTCCCTCTTTATTAACAGGTACTTGATAACTTTATTTGCCAGAGAACATAGGAGAGTGACCATTCGAAGCATTAACCAAGGCCTTAAGTTCAGCCATCTCCCGCTGATTTCTTTCCAACTGATCCAACAACTCTGCCTTGGTAATTTTAGTCTTTTTCGCTTTCGGCAAATTGAAGAATGTTGTTGGAGTGACAAAGCCGCCAACCCCTCGAACCCTTCCTGCGTGCTTAGGAGTCTGAAGTGCCGTAGTCAACACATCTTCTGTTCCATGTGGAACAAATTCACCCTTCTCCTTCATTTCAAGTAACTCAGCCTGTAAAATAAATGCAAACAATTAGTGCATTATTTATGACGCAATTATCTTTGAAGGGAATGTAGTATTAAAAATATCACTTACAATTCTCGCATTTATTTCCGCTTGCTCTTCAGTAAGCTCATCAGGATTCTTTGGCATCCTAGCCTTCCACCAAAAAATTGCACGATCAGGGTTCTCTTTCCGCTTTAAGTTCCCTTTCTTTATCTGTTAAAAAAGAGAAAATGTTTAAACTCCCTTAAAACTTAGAATTGCGCAAAGCCAAATAGATGTGGTTCTTACTTCTTCTTCTCGCAAACCAATATACCCCTTCCTTGACAAGCGGTGATGATATTTCCGTTTACCCACTCTATTGCTCTGTAACTTACGTTGTTCCTGCACCAAAATAAATTAGTAAAAATTAATAAATATTATTTAACCAAAATCTATTTAATCATTTAGCAAGTAAAATGGCAATCCTGTATATTTTATTAGTAGAATATATTCATACCAGCCATTTGGGGCTCGTCCTCTATGCAACAAATTTCTTCCAAGGTTCTTTACCAACAAACGCATACTTGTTCGGAGGCTTCATCAATTTCTTCTTTTTTCCAATAAATGGCATCACATATTTTGCAGTTAAATCAGCTTTAAACTGCCTCTATTTTTCACCTGCCGATTGTAGCACAAGCTTCTCACTTTCTGGGGCAATTTTGAATGTATCCTAAAGAGCCACAAAATATAAATTAGCCATATAATTTACAATCACAATTTAAATAAAATGAAGAAGTCAACAAGGGATATAATTTACCTGGACATCATCCCATAATTTTGCTTTTAGATCATAATCCACTTTTGGCCAGTTTTCAGTGTCGATTGGAATCATTATCCTTGCGAGCATTCCTATGTAAGACTGTAAAGTAGGCCTGGTATTTCCGATGGGAACTCCAAATTCATTGTATCTAACTTTAAATTTCTTTCCCCGAGCTTTCTTCACCACTACTTTGTGAAGAGCTGAAACACCACGCGCACCTCCTAGCCTTTTTTTTGCAGATTCAGAAGTGGTCATCGTTTCTTCACCACTACTTTGAGTTTGATAGTGTGGAGGGACTTGAACCAACTTATCATTACAAGTCTCTGAAGTTTTGACATCAGGAACCATCTCATCCTCAACCTTTTCAGAGTTATTCTTCCCGTCATTTTCTTTGAAAATTACTTTCTTGGCTTTTTGCTTCTTTACCATTTTGCTCCCTTAGTCTGCATTAAATTGAATAATAAAGCCATCAGTTGAACAATATATTTTCAGTCCGTCATTAATTACAGTCAAGCATAAATAATAAATTGTAAAATCAGCAAGTACGAATACAACTATACAAGAACAATAATTTACCTAAACTGCAATTAGTAATTAATCACATCTGAAATAACTCTAAAGCATTTTATAGAAGTACAATTAAATAATGCAAAATAATTAAAAAAAATAATGCCATCAATCAGTAATTATGGATGAATTACTTATATGATTATAACAACGCAAAACAAAAGAAAAAAAAAATTTAACAATATATTTTACACACTATAACACAATTAAAGGCAAATATATATGGTTCATTCAGTCATCCGAATTCCCATTAAGATATATATTTTACATAAAGCTACATCATCAGTCAGTAACGATATTAGGTGCAGGGGTTTTAGTAGCAGTATTTTTAATCCAAATTCCCTCAACATTAGGTCTAGCAGTATGAGCGACAACATCAGTAGTGACATCAGTTGCGGGGATTTCAGTGCAGAATGGGGGATGTTCCATGATCGTGTCTCCTAAGTCATCTTCATTATACAATTCATGGTAGTCTCGAGTTGTGGAGGACAGAACAATAGACCAGGTAGCATCAACGGGATCTTCAAGGTAAAACACTTGCTTGACTTGGTCAACAGAAACATATTTATCTTTTTAGTGACCTTGTCGACTAAAATCCACAAGTGTGAACCCAAGATCATCAACCCTTATTCCTTTATCATTACTTGCCCATTTACACAGGAATAAGGGAGCTTTGAATGCATGGTAGTCTAATTCCCATATCTCTTGTATGATACCGTAAAATGTCAAATCACTTTCTATGGGGTTCAAGTCCTTGGCACTAGAAACCTGGACCGCTTTAGCAATGACAGACACCCCGCTGTTTTGAACAACACGTATGTCATCTCGTTCCTTTGTAAAATATCGCACTCCATTCACTAGATAACCTTGATAAGTTATTACTGAAAATGATGGCTAGACAGTGTGCCATCTTATCGTATCTGAAACACCTTTGTTATTCTCCCTTAGTTCATCATTCACCTACATATATGATAAGAAATTTTAAATCCTAAATAGCTAATAGTTGTCATTACACTACAGATCAAAGAACCTAATACAACACTGACTTTGTTTTGAAACCAATCAGCAAAGAGCCGATTGTGCTCTCTCATGAGCCAATGTAAGCTTTTCCTTTTCCCTCGGTGAATTTCTTCAAGATATTCCTTATGCATTCTAAAAAATGCATATGGAATGATATATTAAAGACACATTACAAGACTAATTACTGGATAATGAGGAATTGAAAACAACAAACTGCATAAACTCACAGAATATATATGGAAACACTTCAGCATTGTTTAGAAGGACTTGTATATGTGCTATATCTCGCTCCTTCTCTTCCACTGATTTTATTATTACAGCGGATAATGAACCTGATATCTTATTATCTTGGTCCTTTGGAAGACCGACAGTGGAGTAATTCTGACTAAGAAACTCGATGCAGAATTCTACGGACTCTTCTCCAATGTAACTCCCTGCCATACAACCTTCGGGATAATAACGGTTTCGAACATAACTCTTTAGTACTTTATTAGACCGTTCAAACGCATACATCCACCTATAAAATACCGGTCCACATAAGCATAGTTCCTGGACCAAGTGGACTACTATATGTACCACTACATCAAAAAATGACGCATGGAAAACCTTTCCTAGATCGCACAAGTTTAGTATGACATCTGACTGCAGCTTATCCAGTTTTGACACGTCTACTAGTTTATTACACAAAGCATTAAAAAAGAAACACAATCTAATAATTGTGACCATAACATGCTTCGGAAGAACGGAGCGTATTGCAACCGGGAGTAATTATTGGAGAAGGATGTGGCAATCATATGATTTCAGCCCGTAAATATTCAAATCTGGCATGGAAACACAATTTTTTATGTTCGATGCATGTCCGTATGGAAGTTTTATCGACATTAATGATGACAAGAAAGTCCTTTTTTTGCCTTTGACAAATTAAAGGGAGAAGGAGGCAAATAGGTTTTCTTTACTCCTACTTGGGGAGCCAAATCAGGTCTAACGCCCATTTCCATCATATCACGACGGGCTGCCGCACTATCCTTTGTCTTATGGCGCATATTTAGTAATGTGCCAATCAGACTATCACATACATTCTTCTCGACATGCATGACATCAATACAGTGCCTAACATGGTGAAATTTCCAGTATTCTAACTCGAAAAATACTGACTTTTTCTTCCATGGACTTTCAACCTTCTTTGCCCTCTTCATTTTCTTCCCAAATTCAAATTTGATTTGTTCTTGCTCTGCTAACACTTCTTCTCCGGATAGGGTTCGACGCGGCTGCCCAAACTCTTGTTGTCCATTAAAAGCAGCCTTCTGCCTTCTATAAGGATTATGTAGAGGCAAATATCGGCGATGCCCTTGGTAGCACATTTTCCTACTATAAGTCAAATATTTAGCTACGGTGTCATCTCCACAAACTGGACAACACTTATAACCCTTATTAACGCAGCCAGATAAATTTCTGTAAGCAGGGAAGTCATTTATCGTCCACATTAAAACTGCTTTTAAAGTGAAAAATGATTTTTTATATGCGTCATACACATTTGGTTCCCCTTCCTTCCAAAGCTTTTTTAAATCATCAATCATCGGTTGTAAGTAGATGTTGATGTTATTACCAGGCTCATGCGGGCCAGGGACAAATATCGACAATATCATAATTTTTCTTTTCATACATAACCAGGGAGGAAGATTGCAAGTCACCAATATGACTGGCCAGGAACTATATCTATTAGATAGGCTATTATTATGCGGGTTTACACCATCCACCGATAAAGCCAAGCGAAGGTTTCTCGGTTCACTACCAAAGGATGGCCACCTATAATCTATATTTTTCCAAGATGGAGAGTCGGCTTGATGTCGCATTTTACCATCTTGTGTCCGCTGTTGCGCATGCCAACACATTAGTTCAACGGTGGAAGGAGATTTAAACATATGTTTAAATCTAGGTATTATTGGAAAATACCACATGACTTTGGCTGGAAGATTAACCCTCTCTTCACCTTTCTTTGTCAACTTCCACCGAGAAAGTCGACACTTAGGACACTTGGTTGCATCAGCATGTACACCCCTGTACAGTACACGGTCATCCGAACATGAATGGAACTTTATATACTCTAGACCTAAATTGGAGAGGGTTTTTTTGCTTCATATGCATTACTAGGTAACACATTATCTTTGGGAAGTAGAGACCCAACAGAAGAAAGGAGGTCAGTGAAGGCACTATCGGTAATACCAAACCTAGATTTCCAATTATGCAACTTAAACATCGACTCTAACTTAGTACAGTCACTACCGTCATATAGAGGTTGCTCAGCATCGGCTACGAACCTCCTAAACTGATATGAATCATTATCATATTGACCCGAGTTATATGCCACTTCACAAACATCAACAGTTTCCAAAACAGCGACATGCTCCTGATCTTGCTCTGACGCTTCATCAGAGGCTTGCTCAGGAGGTGGGTCTGGAGCTTGCTCTTCAGGTGGACAACTAGCACTTGAAGATTTAGGACCCGTAGAAGAAGTCTCCCCGTACCAAACCCAATGCACATAACCTAGACAAAAGCCATTATCATAGATATGGCCCCTGATTGTTTTTATAGAGAATTTTTTAAAATTGGCGCATCGTCCACAAGGGCAAGGAATTTTGTTACGATCTTCATAATTTTCTTCAGCATATATCAAGAAGTTTTCCACCCCCATTTCAAATGCTAAAGAATCACTATCTTGCAAAATTCATGTCTTATCCATCAAATTTCCCTACCTGATAGCCACTATAAATATTAAAAATCTAACACATACCTATTTATAATTATTTAATAAAAGGCATATCAAATTTGTGTTGGTTACTGTAGGGATTAATTATATAAACTTAGAAAGGAGTAAATACCTTGATATCCTAATAATTTATAGTACTAATTCATTACTCTAAGATCCTATACATATACCCAATTAATTACAAAACTAGAATAAATTTATAAACTAGACTAAATTAAACCAAGATAATTAAAACAAATTAAACCAAGATATTGGAAAATATCACATAATTAAAAACCAATAATTCCAACATTCACAGCCCAGATAATTGTTAAATTTCCTTCACATAAATAAAACTCAGTGAGAACTTGAGTATTGAAACAAAGTCAGCCCATAAATAAATAAATTAAAATTATCTGTTACTTGTATCTGTGAGAAGGATAATTATACAAAACAATTACTATAATACAACACAAGTAACAGATAGTTCATATCAGGAATGCAGAGACTTGTTCATATCAGAGAAATGATTATCATACAAAACAAGAAATGTAGAGACTTGTTCATATCTGAGACCTGTTCAAATGCAGCCCCCAAACCCCCCCCCCCCAAACACAATAATATGTATGAACAACCCCCAGAAAATACATAATTAAAAACAGAACAGAAACATTTACATTTACATCAATGTACCTAAAACATTGATTTCCATCAGTGTACCTAAAATATTTAACACGGCATAAAATTCCCAAAAACAGGACATAAAACCCCCAAAAAGAAACAAACATAAAACCCCCAAAAACATAAAACATTTACATGCACAAAGAAGATAAATAGTAAAGAATAAAAGAAGATAAACATAAAACATTTACATGCACAAAGAAGATATTAAACATAAAAATGAGGGAGATAAACAGTAAAGAAGTAAAGAAGAATATACCTCTGGATGCTTTCAATGTTCCGAAACCCCAATGTTCCGAAACCCCAGTGCTCCAACCTCCAGATGATGTCTACCTCCAGATATTAGCTCCAACCTCCAGATACTAGCTCAATTTCAAGTTTAATTTGCTCTAATTTGAAGCTCCAAATTTTGAATTAGAATTGGGGCTAAAATTAGGGTTTCGGAGAAAAAAGAGAAGAGACGGTTAACAGAGACTAAGGTAAGAAGAGAGAAGAAAGGTAAGAAGACTAAGAGAGAAGGAGGGGAGAGACGAGAGAGACGAGAGAGGCGAGGGTCGGGGAGAGATGAGAGGCTCGCGGGAGGTTTTTTGGAAAAGGGGGGGAAAATATGTTAAGCAAATTTTTTGTTAAAATTAAAGAGGGAAGTGTACTGAAAAGCGGGGGGGGGGGGAGTTAAGTAATTTTTATTTTTTTTTAAAAGGCCATAGACAACGGTTAAAAAAATGAACCGATGTCAAAGTTAAAAACATATTTGTGGCCTTTTTAATTTCTGAAGATAGACAACGACTACTAAGTGAAACTGATGTCAATATGCGTATTCAACATCGCTTTTTACAAAATCGATGTTAAACTGCATTTTAACATCGGGTGCATTACATGCCGATGTCTAAGGACCGATGTCGTATCTACTATTTCTAGTAGTGACGGATCACCTTCTCTGGCCTATAATGAGCTCAAGGATTGCCGGACTGCTATTTCTGAAAAGCACACTGAGATTAGTCGGCTCCAGGATCAGATCATTGTGAAGGACACTTCTCTGTCCGGATTCAACAGGCACCTTAATGATGTGACCACCCGGGCTGAAAACGTTGAGAAGGAGGTTTCTGATCTGAAGTCCGAATTGGCTGAGCTCCGGAGGTAGATGGCCGCTGTTAGGCCAGAAGATGAAGTTATTGTTGAATTTAAAAGATCCGAGGAGTATGACAAAGCTCTTGCTAATGCTGGTGCTCTAGAGATAGCTCGTTGTTGGTTGGTTGCGGAGCGACATATCAAAACCAATCCGGAGGCCCATAGGGACAGCTTCGTTAATGAGTTTATCAAGGCAAAGGAAGATATTGAGCTCAGACTAGGGGAGCCGGAGCCGTTCGATGGCCCTTATCCCAGTTTATTGCCTCCTTATGCTCCGGAGCCTTGATTTTTTCCTGATTTGTAATCTTTTCTATTTCTTTAAGACTAATGATGACTTTGATATTTGTAATATTTGTACTTTGCTCTGGGCTTATTCTGGTCTGGTTACCCTTTTGATATTTTCCTTTGTTTGTGCTATTTTTCTTTGTTGTTGTTGGTTATTTTTGCCTTAAAAAATTTTTCCAAGTAAAAATTATTGTACTAGTCCTGACTAATAACTTATCCGGACTAGTGGTTAGCGTTTTTACTTGGAAAATTAATTCCAAGTAAAATGGTTGCATTAGTCCTGACTAATAGCTTGTCCGGACTAGTAATTAGATTTCTTGTTAGAAAATTAATTCTAATAAACATGGTTGCCCTAGTCCTGACTAATAGCTTGTCCGGACTAGTAGTGGCTTTTAGTGAGAAAATTAATTCTAAGTGAAAATGGTTGCTCTAGTCCTGACTAATAGCTTGTCCGGACTAGCTTGTCCAAATCCCTGAATTTTTTTTCCCCAGTCATATGGTTGCTGGCCCCGTTATCCAAATACCATAGGTTTGATTCTATTCTTTTTCCTTCTCCATCTTGAACTAGTTTAAGTGTCACCTTCTCTTTGTTCAATAACATCATATTCTCTCCTTTGCCTTCGCATTCTGTTAAAAGCAATGCTAATTCATCTGGAATTTCAACAATGTGGGCCTCCTCCTTACTTTCTTTATCACGTCACGGTTTCCTGTAATCTGCAGCAAAATGTCCAAGAATGTTGCAATTGAAACACCTTACGCGGCTCTTGTCACATGTGCCTCGATTTTATTCTCGTCCTCGAGACCTTTATTCCGTTCCAACTCTATTTGATCGCCTGATCCACTCATCTCTAGTGAGAAACAACTTGCTCTCCTCCTTCTCCTTCTTCAACCATTCCCCTTCAGTGAGAAGCGACTGACTTCCACTACTATTCAATGGTGGGTGCAATCTGGAAGAACTTCGGGGTACTACTCTTAATATTTTCTTCACGATATAAGCTTCAGCTACTGCCTCTGCAAGTGCACGAATGTTTATCACCATGCCTGTGATCTTCAAACAAAAATCATCGAGAGAGTCTGAGTCCTTCATGCTTAGTGACTCGAATTCAGCCTTGAGCGTTTGTATCTTTGCATTCTTCACATGTTCCGCACCCTGACACATTACGAATTTTACGAAATATGGCTCGCTTCAAATTAAAATATCAATACGGATTCAAGTATGTGAAAATATCCATAATACATAACCGAATTTAAGTTATATTATATTTATCACTCGTAAAAAAATCAGTGTCACACCGTCGAATTAACAACCTCAACATAAAATATCATTTTACTTGAAGCAAGCATATCAATATAAAATATCATTCTATTCGAGAATAGGTGAATGAGAAATTTGAGGAGTTGGCGCACTGCTAGATGAAAGAAAATTAAATTAATATATTTACGAAGCCGTTGAAGCCATGTGTATTTCAGAAAATGAATGAAAATCTCGGAATTCGAAGTCGGGTTTAGGGGAGAGTGTCAGAATTCAAACTATCTTTAACATCAAATTTGGCAGCCACGAAGTATTTCCCAAAGTGTGAGTATAAGAAGCAATAATGCATGCACGTACATAGGAAAAAAAGAAACAATTGCAATTGTATATGGTAAGTAAAATATATGCAGTCCATAATTGAACTTTTTCGCAAACTGACAAATGGAAATATGATGTGCTCAACCTATAGACCATACCTTAAAAATCGTGTTCATTTGCTACTATTTAAAAATCAAGTAGAATTCATACATAACAATTTCTAAGCGTATATCCCCATTATATGAAACCAATAAAATTGAACAAATAGAAATGTTATAAATGCTGGAAACAACAAAAAATTACCGTATAAGTAAATTAGTGCTACAAATACAGGCATTTACAATGAAAAATTTACGACAAAAAATTTGGGAGCGCCATCTTATGATGAAAACCATGAAATCATCGTAAGTAATTATGACACGAAATTGGTGTTGGTTTGTGCTACAATTGTATGTAGATTATATGTTATCAGACATATTAATGAATTGATTCAGAAGCAAAAAATGGCCTGGGAAAAAAAGCATATGATTAATTTTAATATTTATGGGTTATTCATCGCTGAAATTCTGGGTCATTTACGAGGGTTGTTCATAACAAATTTCATCGTAATGTACTAATTTTTCATATTTCTAATTTTGTTTTTATATTAAATTTTCAGCAAGTAGCTCTATTATGTAAATTAAAATGCAGATCATAAAATATCCATGTTACATCCATTGCTTACATTCTTTTAAAACTTAGTCGAAACAAAGTCGAGAGCGCTGATGTCAACTTAATGGCCTAAATCATTCCATGTGAAATAAATAAAAACACTTTATAGTCAATATAACTTTCATTTTCCAGAAAAAAAATATACATGAATTTGAAAACAAGAACCTATGATTTGTTTCATTTAGTATATATCTCCGGGGCACAATCTACTATATTATGCTAGATTGCAGCTGACACAACAAAAGTTGTAAGAGGGAAGAAAATTTGAATGAATAAGAACAACACCTAATTCCATATTCGCACAGCAGAGAAGAACTACTAGTAGTCTCCTTCAAGATGTATGATCCCCTCTCACTCTAGTACTACATATTTATGAAAAACAGAACATTTTGAGGTTAAGTGTGGATGTGAAATGGACAACAAATTCCTTACGCGCACAGAGAAACATTTGACGTAAACATCAACACATGTAAAGGTAATAGCAGATACATAACATTGGATGTAAGCTATAGTAAATTAAATAGAAAATAATTAGAAAATTTGTAATGAGGGGCTTATGCTTACATTGGATGTAGGGTTGCAACGAAAGGATATGCAGGAATAAATGGAGGTTCACCAAGATAAAGAATTGCCCCACCCTTAATACTGTTCCATCTGAGCTCAGAAAGGAGCGCCTCAACTTTCTTACTTTGGAGATTATACAGAACAACTTTGCCAGAGATATTTACAAGAAGAGCTGTGTCTTCTTCCCCTTCTCCTCTCAGAACGCTTAATATTGAATGGATGGAGTGACATTTCTGCAGATTTCCCCCATTCCCAAAATCATGTGGTAATGAAGAAATGAGATGATTAATATGTAACCTCATCCAACTCATACACATTTAAATTTTTTTGTGCCCAATCTACGACACAAACAATGTACAAGTGCCCATTAGATTCAACAAAATGCCTAAAGCCTGAACCAGAAGCCTTTGGAGGAAAAGAGATTTTGGTCAAATTCTTAGCTTCAATATCGAAACGATAACAAGATTGCGTGTTTCTCACAATCCAATAAATAGCACCATGGCAATACAGTCCCTTTCCGTATTGCAGCTCATGTCCATCCATAGTAACATTAGTATCTTCCCATCTACCAGTTTCTGAACTAAATATCATGAATTTAGATGTAACTACTCTCGCTATCGACGCTGTAGCACAGATAACTTTGTAATGGGGTGATACCAGAGGGTCAAAAGCCAAAACAAAAGTAACAATCCATTCATAAAATCTAGAATCTAATTTGGGTGAAGGTACTGATTTGATTTCATTGGTAACTAAATTTCGAACATAATACGCTTTCCTATCCCTTTCGAAGGAGTTGAATCTAAATAGATTCAACCCATTACAAGACTGTATCATCCTCATGACAGTTTCTCTAGAGAGCAAATCCCTCAAGTAGTTTATTGGAATACTTTCAGTTAGTACAGCAGGATCTAAACAAAGAGGGATCTTACCTTCAGAATTAGAGCGAGATATGGAATAAACTGTATCTTCCATTGAGTCAGCAGGGTTGTACAAGTGGAGTCCCAAAGGAATGCGTGAGCTAGGGTTTTCAAGAGTGTGGCGGCGCCGGAACTGGGGATGGGAAATTAGGGCACACCATTGTGTAGAGACTGATTTGAATCGGACCACTGATCTGACTGGAACACGAACTAAAATCAGACCGAGAAAGAAATCGTTGCCCCCTATTAATTCTGCTGATGCTGAACACAGTTTTTCTTTCGCCAGTTGTTTCTGCTCAACTGGCGGCCGCTCTGATAAAATGAAAAGACAATGTGCTTACTTTCTTTTATATACCTTAAGATTTTTTTATTTGTGTCTTTACTTAAATTATGTCAAAAGTATTACAACTCATTTAGAGTTTTTTCAAAAAAAAACTTTCGATAAATAAAAAGTATTTAAATAAAATTATTTCATTTGGACATGAAATTTTTTTATTTTTTTAATTGTTTGATAAATAAACATTAATTTTATAATTTATTTATGAAACAAATATTTATCTGGTCATAAAATAGCGCTCCGTTATTATGTGTAAATATAAAAATATTGTATTACTTTTTGTCAATACTTATATTTTTTTTAATTTTTTATTAATTACTTTTATTTTGATTACTTATTTTTTTATCGCTAAGTTTTTTGTAATTTTTTACAAAAATTCAAGAAATATTGTATCATAGTTAAAATGACTTATATAAAGTTTTAATATAAAAAATAAAAAAGGACACAATCTCCTACTAAATAATATTAAAATATAAATTTTTTATAAAAAAAAAATTTCTAGAAAATATATACACAAAACCAATGAACATTATTGATGGATCAAAATAGGAATGTAATTAAACTCTAAGTTATTTTTTAAAAGATAAATTTTTATCCAAAAATTGAAGACAAAAAGTGAAGAAAAGTGAGTGATTTTGATATTTTATTGTAAAATATAATTGAAAAGCAACCGATAGGTTCTTGAATTATGAAATGCATAAAGATGAGTATATAACTAATTAATGTGGCACAGAATTTTCCCAAACTATTTCACGCCATCTTCAAGCTAGCATCCACTCATGTTTCCACAAGGGTTAGAAGTAAAGGTTTCTCTCCAAGAGGGATGAATGGACTATTAAATCCAGGAGGGGAGAAAGGGAAGAGTGATATGACTATATAGGAAAAAGAAAATTAGTGGTCAGGTCAGTTGCTCACACTTATTTTTCTATTGATGTGCAATATAATGCTAATAGAGTACAAGTTGATGAAGCCAACAAGGGAAAATATGTCGTTACTGATGGCTAAAAATCGCATTTGGGGTGCAAAACTTTGATACTGAATCACAGTGGAAATTCGGGTACCAGGCTCGAGATGGATATCGAGGTTGACAAAGACTTGAACTGAACTGATTCCAGGAAGGGAACGGAGACTGGTGTCATGCTTTTCAGGGTTAAAATTGCTTAAGAGTGTATCTAAAATTTTAAATATTTTATTTAAATTAAGAGTATAAATCATAAATAACATGTAATTTATGTATGTTCTGAAAAAATAACAATGAAAATAACTGAAAAAACACACCTAAAATAGGCGACCGATGAGGTTAGAGACACCTCCAAGTGTCGACGTGTCAAGGAGATCGGGGGAGTGGCAACAGTCTTCCAGGTATTTTGTGATAGTATTGTGATGATAATTGAGTTTTGAAAATTGTAAACTTATTCGCCGGTAACATCATAAGTTCATGTATAAAGCACTGTATGCATGTCATTTATAAAACACTATATACACGCCATGAAAGAATATCTAAGTTGGCGCAATTGGGTCATAAACATGTCTATTCGTATATTCTTGTCCAACATAAACTCAAGTATATATACAAACCATAATAGAATGCAAAACAAGAAAACTAAGCTTAACAACAATTGTAAATAAAACATAAAAATAATATTATTAGTAAATCTTATCTATTTCAATCTATTTTAAGTGAGATGCGAAGAATATTAAGACCTCAAAATTTTTCAAGCTTTTCTCTCACATTAACTGACAATCACTAAAAGAAACGGGGCTTTTTTGAAACGGTTTATTCCGACCGATGCAAAAAATGATAAAAACTGACCACAGAAAAACATCATTCGAGATTGACAACAAAATTACAACCGAAGGACAAAGACGGTCGACCATAGTCAAGATTTTTTTACTTCTTGCCGACGTTGTATCCAGGCCACACTATTCCGACCAGCTACACCGAGCTACACCGTTTTTTAAGTGGCCGATAAAGGTAAAAATCAGAACCATTTGACCGCCCGTTGAACTTGCTCCAAATCATTTAACTCCGACCACGTGTCCATGGGCCTCACAATCACGTTGCATTGATATATCATGTCATGAGCCAAACCACGTTAGATGGTACCGACACGTGGCGTAGTCCAGATCGGTCAATATAAAATTCGACCAAAAGAGTAAATAGCGACTAAAGATAATCCGACCATTTTGGTTTCGTTCATTACCGGTAAATACCGATCAATTTTGGCCTCATAATGACCGATTTGGCTGTTTCTTGTAGAGAATAATGAAAGTGGAGAGATGTCAAAATTTATAAGCATACAAAGACCATAAGAATCTTACATATGCTTATTCTTGTATACAAATATAAATAATAAAATCATATTTTTGGGTCCTTATTCCGACAAGGCTAGTGCGATCGCATTCCTTATGTTTATACCATATAATAATTTCATTTCTATCAAAATTTCAAGCTATTGGTTTTTAAGAACTCTTATGAACACAACTTGTTGCATTTGAAAGATGAGGATTTTTTTCATTGTCATGTTTGTGCTATTACTTTTGGTCAAAAATTATCAGTATGAGATAGAATCCTTGCTTCGGCCTGCTACACCCCTCCTCAATATACATTCATTGTATTGGGATCCCCGCAGCTCTTAAAGTGAAATTTTAGATGTGATGGATGATTTTATCATATTTGAGCTTCCTAAACGCCTGTCAGCTAGCCACGGGAAGCAATTTTAGCCATCTGGTTTTCCTCATATTCCTTAATAACATAGGCCATTTATTGGTAAATTTTTGTTTTATTAGGGATATTCGTATGTTGGCTAGTTCTCTCACCTTATCTTTTCCTTTTATTCCTAGATTATTTGACACTAAAGCCGGCCAGATAACATTATGCTACTACTAATAAGTTTTCGTTGGATTGGTAATCCCACTTAAATATTTTGTGAGAAGTGATATGATATTTTAGATTTTTAGGCTACTTGCGACCAACATTGTTTCTCAACAACTAAACATCAATACATGCCATTCAAAATTAGTTTCATTGACTAAAAAAACTTATAGATGATTGAGTAAATATATATATATATATATATATATATATATATTTCCTAGATTCCCAAACATGAGGATGGTATATGGTGTCATCCAAAATTAGGTAATTAGTTTATAATAAAGGGAACAACAAAGAAACTATATATACTTAAATTAAGTACACAATTACAAATGGCAATGTCACTAGTTACTAAATTATATTCTGTGGATATATAAATGCAACTAACAAAAAACATATGCAATAGATATTTTTTGTGCACTATTTTAAATATATCTTTTTTCATTTTTTGAAAGAAATTTTTTCTAGTAGTATTTATTTATAGTTTGGAAAGAATTGTTTTCTCTTTGCTAATGATTTATTCACGGCAACAAATATCTTTTACCTAAATTTAATATATATTACCTTAATTAAATTGAGCTTATGTATAAATCTCAAATATGTACATAAGCACGGCTCCCTAAAAACTATGTAATTAAGAGTAATGATGTCAAAAAATATGTAATAAAAATTTATACCAAGAATATGGCAGAAGATATAAAAGTTTAAAATCTCATTCAGGGATAAAACCTATACACGCACACAACTCGATAAAAACTATAAAGGCACACAACCCAAAAAATACAGGAACATAAAAATTCTAAAACCCAGTAATGGTTCACAAAGGTCTATTTTCAAGTTTTCAGCAAGATGAAGTTCTACTACTTTGTAAATTACCAAATAGCTCAACGTTTACCAAACAACGAAACTGGATAATGGTACTAGACCCCTTGGGCCATTTATCTTAACTAACCACATATCATCGGTATTACTTTCAAGTGCAAGTGATGGCAACTTATTCCCTTATTGCATTGGGATCTCCCATTGTTCTTATTCCCTGTGAAAGCTGAAACCACTTTATAGTCAGTAAAGATTGTTGGTTATACTTTTTGTTTGTTATGAAAATTGAGAAAAAACAAAAGATGTGCTATCAAATAGCGTAGTTTTTATTAGAACTGCAGAAGATATATTTAAAGTATACAGAGAAAGCAAGCTACAAACTAGGGAAAATAATTGAACTCCTAACAAGTCTCCACTACTAAACATTATTCTTCTAATCTCCTAAAAGCAAGCAACTATCTTAAAAGCAAGCAACTACTTCACACCTGTAGACTGAGTCTAAACGCATGAAAATAAAATATAGAAAAACAAAATAAATACAAGTTTAGATTAAAAGAATCAACAAAATTCTCCCGTAATCTAAACTTGTTCAGCCAGCTCTTTGACACCTAGAATTCAGCGCATTTTTTCGAACTTGATCACTGGAAATGCTTTAGTTAAGATATCACCTCGTTGCTTGTCTGTACTAACGTGTTTGACAATGATTTCACCTTTCTCAACACATTCACGGATAAAATGATAACGAATGTTTATATGCTTACTACGTCCATGAAACACCGGACTTTTTGCCAAGTCAATTGCAGATTTGTTGTCAATATATAATACCACTGGACCCATGCTCTCTCCAGTAATCTGAGTAAGAAGTTTTCGCAACCAAATAGCTTGGCAAGCTACAGCAGTGGCGGCCATAAACTCGGCCTCCGCAACCAAATAGCTTGGCAAGCTACAGCAGTGGCGGCCATAAACTCGGCCTCGTAAGATGATAATGCAATACATCTTTATTTTTGAGAAACCCAGGTTATCAGACTTGAATTCAAGTAAAAAACCATTCCCCCTGTACTTTTCCGATCTTCAATTTAGCCTGCTAAGTCACTATCTGAATATCCAGTCACCACATTATTCCCACTGTTCTTCGTGTAAACTAGACCAAACTTTATGGTACCCCTGATGTAACGTTAAATCCTTTTAGCAGCATTAAGAAGTACTGATGTAGGCTTCTCCATGAACCTGCTTATTATTCCCACAGAGAACGTCATATCTGGTCTTGTATGAACCAGGTATCTTAACCCCCCAACTAAGCTCTTGAATTGAGTTGTGTCTTTAGGCTGACCACCCTCGTCTCTGCCAATGCTTTCCTTGGGGTTCATAGGATATTTGACTGGATTGCAATCACCTAGTCCGGCTTTCTCCAGTATTTTTTTAGCATACGCCTTTTGTCTAATCTCAATGCACCCAACACTCTGCTTTACCTCCATTCCCAAGTAGTATGAGAGCTTTCCAAGATCACTCATCTCAAATCTTCTATTCATTTGGTCCTTAAACTTGTTGATAACAGTAATACTTGTACTTGTTATGAGTAAATCATCGATATAAACTCCAATTATAAGAATTTCTCCTTCAGCTTTGTTGGTGTAGACAACATGCTCGTGAGGACATCTTTCAAACCCCAGTTCTTCAAGGCATTTATTTAACTTCTCGTACCAGGCTCGGGGTGCCTGCCTTAAGCCATATAAAGTTTTATAAGCATGTACACCAAGTTTTCCTTTCCTTTCTGAAAAAACCCATCAGGCTGAGACACATAAACTTCTTCATAAATATCGCCGTTTAGAAAAGCCATTTTGACATCAAGTTGGTGAACTTCCCAGCTATGTTTGGCAGCGAGAGCAAGGAGTAACCTTATAGTTTTAAAATATATGACAGGTGCGAAGATTTCTTCAAAGTCCACACCTTGTTTTTGGACGTACCCTTTGGCAATGATTCTTGCCTTATACTTCTGAATTTTCCCGTTTGCATCTCTCCTTATTTTATATATCCATTTCAAACCGATCACCTTGTCCCCAGGTGGCAGTTATGTAAGCTTCCAGGTTTCATTATTCTCAACTAAATCAATTTCCCTTCGCATTGTATCCCTCCAGTTACGATCCTTCACAGCTTGTCCATAATTCATGGGTTCATCAACACCCATAAGCAGTAACTCGTCATCTTCGAGTTCAACCACCTCAGTATTAGCATAGATGTCACTGAGACTTCTGTAGTTTCTAGGCTCACTACTCATTTCAGAATCTGTAACTGAAACGGAAGAACTCGATGTATGCATAGGCTCAGTATTAATCGAATTAGAGTTTGTGTCACTATCAATCTCTCTATCATAAGAGACATTAGAGTCATGTTCTGATGTATTCCCTCCTTCATCATAACTACGTGTTCCAAAAATAGTAAATATCTTCATTTGTTCTTTTACAACTTCCTCATTTTCATCCCAGTTCCAGTACTTTCTTTCTTTGAAAATAACATCTCTACTGATATGAACTAATTTATTGATGGGATCATATAGCCTATAAGCTTTTGTTCCAGGCTCCTTCCCAAGAAGAATGACGAGCTTGCTTCAATCTTCAAGTTTTTTTATGGAACCACTAGGCAATCTCATGTATGCTAGGCAGCCAAAGACACGTATATGACTAATAGTTGGTTTTTTCTCAGACCAAGCTTCAAATGGAGTCATTCCAGAAACAACACATATGGGTAGATGATTTAATATGTAAATCGTATGTTAGACAGTTTCACCCCAAAAAGTACTTGGCAGGTGCATTTGTTTCAACATACTTCGAGCCATCTCGATCATGGTTCTATTTCTCCATTCCACAACACCATTTTGTTATGGCGAGTAAGGTGTTGTGAAATGCCTCTTAATGCCAACTTCGTTGTAGAAGTCTGTGAATTTTTTCGAGCAAAACTCGCCACCATGATCCGTCCTGAAAGTTCTGATTCATTTTTCTGGACCATCCTCGATTTGAGCTCTGAAGTTCTTAAATGTTTGAAGTGCTTCATCCTTGCTTTTCACGAGATATGCCCACATGACCCTGCTATAGTCATCAACCAACAGGAATATGTATTTGTTACCTGCTATCGTGGGTGGTGACAAAGGACTACATAAATCTCCATGAACCAATTCTAGAGATTTCTTTGCAGCAAAAACAAATTAAGATGGAAAGCTTTTCCTGATCTGCTTTGTCATAATGCAATCCGTGCATAAATCTTTCAGGTGAGACAACTTTGGCAAACCATGCACCATTTTATTTGAACCCATTAGCATCATCGCCCTAAAATTGACATGACCCAATCGGGAATGCCACAGCCAAGCATCTTCGTCCGCCTTAGATAGCAGACACCGTGGTTCACAAGTTTCAAGAATAATTTTATACAACCTATTCATAGACCTCTTGACTTTTATAAGAAGATTTCCGCAATTATCATGTACCCACATATAGTCACCACTAATTATGATGTTATTTCCTTCTTTCGACAACTAGCCAATGCTAATTATATGTCTACAGAGTGAGGGACTATAATATACCTCTTTCAAGACTAGTTTTTCTCCCATTTTGCACTTGATTCCTATAGAGCCTCACCCTTTTATGTGGACCAATGATCCGTCTCCAAACTTCACTTGCCCTGTTATTCGTTCATCCAAATCCCTGAATTTTTTTCGTTCCCCAGTCATATCGTTGCTGGCCCCATTATCCAAATACAATAGGTTTGATTCCATTCTTTTTCCTTCTCCATCTTGAACTAGTTTAAGTGTCACCTTCTCTTTGTTCAATAATATCATATTCTCTCCTTTGCCTTCGCATTCTGTTAAAAGCAATGCTGGTTCATCTGGAATTTCAACAATGTTAGCCTCCTCCTTACTTTCTTTATCACGTCGCGGTTTCCTGCAATCTACAGCAAAATGTTCGATAATGTTGCAATTGAAACACCTTACGTGGCTCCTGTCACGTGTGCCTCAATTATATTCTCTTCCTTGAAACCTTTGTTCCGTTCTAACTCTATTTAATCGCATGATCCACTCATCTATGGTGAGCAACAACTTGTTCACCTCCTCCTTCTTTAACCATTCCTCTTCAATGAGAAGCAACTGACTCCCAGTATTGTCGCCCTGTCCTCAAAGCCTTTCCTCATGTGCTTTCAAGGAACCGAGAACCTCCTCTATTGTCATTGTATCCAGATCTCCAAACTGTTTAATGGTGGACACAATCTGCAAGAACTTCGGGGGTACTGCTCTTAATATTTTCTTCGCGACATAAGCTTCAGCTACTGCCTATCCAAGTGCACGAATGTTTGTCACCATGCCTGTGATCTTCAAACAGAAATCATCGAGAGAATTTAAGTCCTTCATGCTTAGTGACTCGAATTCAGCCTTGAGCATTTTTATCTTTGCATTCTTCACATGTTCCGCACCCTGACACATTACTTTAATTACCTCCCTAACTTCTCTTGTAGTTTCTTTCTCAGCCAGTGAAAGGAGAATATCTTCGTGAATACTTTGATAAATAGCTGCCATAGCGTTTTTATCCATCTTGTCATCAATTGGTGCCTTCGGATCTTTAGGTACCACTGCATCCCAGAATCCATGGGCCTGCATATATACCTTCATTTTGAGAGCCCATGTTGTATAATTACCTCTCATCAACATGGGGTAATTCAAATTAACCGCACTGTCTTTGTTTTTCCCCGGTTCCATCACTACAAGATTTTCAGGCTCCCACAACTATTTTTCCCGGTCGTATGGTATATAAAATTTCTGTTGACTATTGAGGAGCCGTGTGATTGATTTCAGACAACGGTGCCATTAACCGTTACCACAAAGGATTAACACAACGGTTTCAGCTGCTTGTTGGAATGTATTTTTTACAACTTTTTATTATGAACAACCTTTGTTGAAAGAAGCTACAGGCAATAGTTTGTCCATAATACATAAAGGTTTTAAACAGTCAAGCTAGAGTAACCAAAATCAACCGTATATCTTTTTCAAACAACCGTTAATCCGAGATTGTGTTGTTTGAAAGCTTGATTACAACATTTAACTAGAAAAACTGTTATATGAGTTTGTTTTAGACAGCAGTTTGATTGCAAATTTGATCATCTTAGTCAACTGTTATGAAAATGTTATATTTTTGTCCGAATTAATCTAGTACAATGGTATTTTTTGTTTGAAAACACAATTATTTGATGTTGTGTAAAAGTTTTTATATGAAATTCGCCTTTCGAACAAACCCCTAGTAACACTTAAAACAAGATATTCCCACAATCAACATCAATCCATTCAAAACAAACCAATCCATTCAACCAAAAGAAACACACAGAACCACAAACATAACTTGAAACTGATCGATTTACCAATCCATTCAAAACAAACCAAATACAAGTTATAGCGTATCCATCCTTGAAATCAACCAAAATGAATCTGCTAACCAATGTACGGAAACCTAAATCCCTAAAATACATTTAAAACCAATCTACAGACCATGCAATTCACTTATAGATTGAGACAAAATCTACCAAAATACCAACAATTCAGTCTAACCAACATCAACTACATAATTAAAAAGAAACTGAGTAACTAGTTCAACAAAAGATCCTAACTGTAAACACCTAGTTTACGTGGCATTTCATGAAATATTTTGCAAACTCAATACGGATCTCATTGATGTCATCATCCGTATACTCCAAGTTTGACATGCGCATCCACTGAAAAAACACAAAAAAATATAGACAAGTCACAAGTACTATTGTACGAGTAAGAGTATAAAGTCAATCAGAAATCTTCAAGTGAAAATCTCACCTTGGCCGCAAACTCAAGTTCTTTGTCCTCAACGATCTCCTTCATGTAACGCATCACAAACAGACCACAATCCTTGCTTCCTGCCTGAACCGGAACTCCCTGAAATTTTAAAAAAAAAAGTAACTAAGTAAAACGATGTCCTTAAATGGCATACATAAAACATGAGCAGAATAGATTAATACCGCCATGTTTTCCCACAATATTTTCTTCTTCGCAACCTTGTTCAGATCCTCTTTGTAAATTTTAATGGCACTGCAACCACATAAAAACCAACAAAAAAATCAAATCACTGAAAAATATGTGGTCTTTCATGGTTCAAGACTACATGCATAGAAATTATAAATTGAACTTACTTGTCCACAACATCGACCCATTCCCCATTAGCAATTCGACGCTTGAGAGGGTCCATGTATTAGACAATCTCCGCCTCAGGATTTGCAACAGTCAGAGTCCAATGGTTGCTCCTCAAATTGCAACAATTGAACACTATGTTAATATTAATATTGTACTCAAGCAAATCTTGTACTAATGCGCACCATGTTGCCAACATTAATAACCCGAAAATAATCCAAGGTGACACATTCTCACTTATTTTAAATATCAACCTATTATAAAAATTCAACCCAAAAATTAAAACAAACATTTCCAGTTATAAACTCAGTAATTAAACTTATGAATTTCACTGAATATTATCAGATTTTACCTTAAAATTTGAATTTCACTTATGATGCTCTTAAAAAATCAACTAATATACTGTAGAACATATAATCATGTTTAATCACAAAATTATATTAGAATGTCTACGCGGATATTCTATTAAAACTTACATGGCATTGTAAGGCAATAGAAAGTACTGTCCTTTATTAGCATTCTTAAAATGTGCAGCCAGTCCACGTGACCTCTGGCCTGTATTACCACATCCGATGGCACCAATCGTGCTCGTATCTACAAACCTTATCATGCTGCTCATCTTCTGTTTTCTGACATGGTCATTTAACAAGCTACATATAAAATGAGCACTAGTCAGTAGAGTATGATAAGGGACTATCTACAAAAAAATAATTAAATATGTGGAGAAACTTACTGAATAAAAAGGCAAATGACAGAGCCTGAAATTTCACCTCCACAGCACACCACATAAATATCTGATAAGTAAATGACATGTTTCTTTGTCGAGGCAAAGGCTTCTTTGCATAGGTCAAAAGAAACAGTCCTCCCATCAGCTAGGGCACCCTGTGCCCATGTCCACAAGCGCTTAAGTGCAGATGGGTAATTTTCACCCATCTCAAGCACAAACTCCGGTTCAACATTTGTAACCACTTTAAACGTCTTCTTCATTTTCTTTTTCTTGCCTTTCTGCAAAAAAATAACCATGTTAAAATAGTATGAAATACATACTACATGCAGTAAAAATACTAATAGAAAAAGATTATGACCTTTGGAGCTGACAAAACATTAGAAGTGTTACTGTTCCCTGAGATTATCAGGCTTCTCGGCCATGGGATAAAAGTTCCTCCGGCTTGTTCCACAGTCACAATTTCATCACCGATGGGGAAGGGAATCTTGGCATCACCTTGAATGACATGAGTGATTGACACTCTTGCATTCTCTTCACCAAGTCTTACTCCATGAATTGTCTGCTCTCCACCCTCAGGAACGACTACTTCATCAATCCTCGCACAAGCTACAATGTTGCTGAGCGATCCTACAGCCAATTTCATCAAAGAATTATCTAAAGCATTTACTTTCACCTGCTCACATGTCTTCTCCTCAACAAACCTAACACGGTCATCCTCCCCGACCACCTTCTGAGTATCCTCACGTTCCTCCGCAAAATCAATAAACAAAGTATCAATCCTCTTAAACTTCTGAACAACCCCACTTTTTCAACCAGAATTTTCTTCTTTGCAGTTTCAGGTGTATAAAGATTTTTTACACCTATATCCCCGTCATCGGAGTGACAACTTGCTTGTTGGGAAGTGTGTTTCGGACTACCATCTTGTTGTACAGGTTTTTTTAAAATCTCTGCCTTGAGCTTCTCCATTTCTGCAGCCCAGAAAGCATCTCTCTCCTTGATAATCTTTGGAGTTTCCTCTGCCATGAATCTCTGAACTCTTTCCTGTATCTTTTCATCCATTGTCTTGTCTTTCTTTTGCCTAGGGAGATCAAAGTAAATGCTCTGTTTTACATGAACACCTTGGCCACGGACCCTCCCACCATGCTCAGGCTTACCAAGCGCCAGGGTCAAAACATCGTCAACACCTTCTGCTTTTAGTGTCCCTTCCTTAACCTCCTTTTTCAGTTTTTCCTACAATATTACGAGTACAACATCATCAGTATGTGCTATTTCCATATAAAAGACTAATCCAATTATGTAATTGTCAAACTTGTACATGGAGTATAATATGGAATTCAAAGTTTGTTAACAATTTAGGGAAAAAAGTTCTAATTAAATGGCGAGGTAGTGAACAAACTAAATTAAGACACAAATTTATTACTTACAATTTCCTCTGTTTTTTTCTGAACAACGTCACTTAAAAATTTTCCATCTTTGTCCTTCCTTGCGAGGACCCAGGTTGATGATCGATCAACTTCCTCTTCATCTGGATGAGATTGATACTGCATTCATATGTAGATAAACTCCTTAGTAATAGTATAAACATTAGTCACATTACTTGAGTAATAACTAAGTTGTTTCACTATTACTTACCCATTCATTCTCGAGGTTAGCATAACCTTTTCGAGATATGCGATGAGGATATACACTTAGCATCCTTCTTCCTACAGCTTCATCATGACATTTCTTCATAAAAAGCACAAGTTTGGTTATAAGATGATTAGTAAGTATATATTGTTCCAATGCTTAACAAGTCGTCAAGTGCTTCATAAATGCTAAGTAGAAACATACCAAAAACTCAGGTGACGTGCGATCAGCAACAAATATACCCAATGCACTTTTTCTATAAAAGAAAAATATGCAGGAGGATATGCCAGCATTTCAGGTTGATCTCGATAAGGGGGAATGTAATGTGTCGTCAGCCGACTTTTAAAAAATGAGCAAGTTAAAAAAAACAATTTCAAAAATGAATATATAATGAAAGAAGTAAATCAGCATAATATTTTTAATTTGTTTTACCAGCACACAGTCCCAAATCTTTTTCTTTACTTCATCAGGTACACATTTCTAACTATCATGCCATATTGGTGGTTTGGTTCTCGCCAAAACCCCAATATAGGATTGCATCTCTGCCGCTTCAGGACCAAACGGCTCTCCTTTACCATTAAAAGTTACTGTAAGTTTGTTTCCCATGATCTTCCGTCTCACAATTCGATGAATGGTTACACAGCCTCGCTTAAGCAGTTTTAGTCCTTGACTATCATTTGTGGTGGTAACAGGCTTCGCTCGCTTCCTTTTTTTCGAAATTTCTTTTTGCAAGGTTTCAGGTATAGCCTTCTTCTTTATGGATTTCGGGGAAGAAGTGGATGGAGTGGGTGTCTCAGTGGGTGTCTGGTTGTTACAGGACCTTGTTTTCCTTAAAGCCCTGATCACATTCATCGTACTCCGATGGGATGAAGATCGGTTGTTCCTTTTAAACGCCTTCCTCTTCTTCTCTATCCTTGGTGACTTTCTCGTCTTTAACTCTGACTTTTTTGAATCGATTGTCTTTTTAGGTGTAGCCATAATCTATATGCCACAGAAAAACAAACATATAAAACATAACAAACATAAAACATATAAACTAGGATATAGTCAAATATGCTAACATATAAACTAGCATATAGTCAAATATGCTAACATATAAACTAACATATAAACTAGCATACCAGTAAGACTTATAGACATCTCCAATTGTCATTTAGTTAATAATTATGTGTTTTAGAACATAAAATAGCATATATCTTCAGTAAATCATACATAAGTCAAGATTCACGTAAAATTATTCCAATTCAGACAACATATATGCTTGATATTTTGTCAGAAAAAACTTATATTAATCCATGAATTAGATCAGATAATATATGAATTAGATACATATGAATTAGATCATTTGCTAACATTTAAAAGTCTCATTTGCTCAAATTTTACAACTCATATAAAACCCAGGTAACTTCAATTTATCAAACCCAGGTACAGCAAATATGAGCATATTAACAATATCCGATTTATCAAACTTCAATTTCTAAAATCAAAATTACAAACAAAACAACAAAACGAAGCATAAAAAGGAATATAACATCTCAACAAACAAGGCAACCAATCAACAAATCATCGACCACCCAAATCATCAAATCATCCAACCAGAACATCCTCAAATCATCAGTAAAAGGGAATAAAAAGGAATATAAATAGCATAAAAACCCCAAATACATAAAAAGGAGTCATCAACCACCCAAACAAGAATCATCAGTAAACACCTCAACAAACAAGTCAACAACCATATAAAAAGGAATACAAATAGCATAAAAAGGAATAAACACAACCTTAATCGATTGAGCTGTTGCATGCAAAATTTTATACACAAAACCCTAAATTTTGTAATCGAATGAAAACCTCAAATAAATATAATCAAAAAACCACCCAAATCCATATACACAAAACCCCCAAATCTATGAAATCGAAAAACCCCAAGAAAAACCCCAAAATAAGAAGCTATGAAACTGAAAACCCCCAAGAAAAAATCCCCAAACCTCTATGAAATCTTTGTTCTAGGGTTGAGCATATACCTTACTAAGTTGGACATGGAGTGATCGTGGGTATAATCGTTGAAATCACCGCTAAGCTGGGGTTGAGTGATCGTGGGTTGCGAGGAGATGAAATGAGCTGAAATGTTACTTTACAACACCGGGAAAAAATGGGGGAGAAAAAAATGATTTGGGGGGAAACGAAAAATCAAACCCACGGATGAGATTGCAAGCTGGCTTTCATCTAACGGCCAATGCAGTTTCCTATAATATTGTTTTTGTTATTAAAAGTAAAATAAGTGAAAATAATTTTTAAGAAACAACCATGTTAGATTTAGGTACAACAGTTTTGTCTAAATATGTGTAATTAGACGGCCTCTATAACAACGGTTCTGTTAATATTTTGTTAATAATATTTGGATCCAACAATTTCGATAATTTTATACGGATGAGTGTATTATTAAAAATATGATCTTATACATTATATGTTCAATTAATTAATTTTATCCTACAATTTCGATAAATTTATACGAATAAGTATATCATATTAATAAGATCAGATTATGAATATAATGTACCCTAAATAACCCAGATAAGTATATCACACAAACCGAAATCTCGCAAATCCTAAACCGAGTTAGTGATTCATCGACATGATGCAGTTATTCGGTTTTTTTCCCGTATATCACACAACCCGAAATCTCGCAAATCCTAAACCGAGTTAGAGATTCATCGACATGATACAGTACTTCGGTCTTTTTCCCGTATATCACACAACCGGGAATCTCGCAAATCCTAAACCGAGTTATTGATTCATCGACATGATGCAGTACTTCGGTTTTTTTCCCGTATATCACATAACCCGAAATCTCGCAAATCCTAAACCGAGTTAGTGATTCATCGACATGATGCAGTACTTCGGGTTTTTTCCCGTATATCACACAACCCGAAATCTCGCAAATCCTAAAGCGAGTTAGAGATTCATCGATATGATGTAGTACTTCGGTTTTTTCCCGTATATCACACAACCCGAAATCTCGCAAATCCTAAACCGAGTTAGTGATTCATCGACATGATGTTGTACTTTGGTTTTTTTCCCCGTATATCACCCAACCTGAAATCTCGCAAATCCTAAACCGAGAAAAAGATTCATCGACTTGATGAATTAATCCGATTTTTTACCCGGAAATCACACAACCCGAAATTTCGAAAATCCTAAACCGAGTTGGAGATTCATCGACTTGATGAATAAATCCGATTTTTAACCCGAAAATCACACAACCCGAAATCTCGCAAATCCTAAACTGAGTCAGTGATTCATCGACATGATGCAGTACTTCAGTTTTTTTCCCGTATATCACACAACCAGAAATCTCGTAAATCCTAAACCGAGTTAGTGATTCATCGACATGATGCAGTAATTCGGTTTTTTACCCGTATATCTTACAACCCGTAATCTTTTTAATATGGAAAACCGAGTTAGTGATTCATCGACATGATGCAGTACTTTGGTTTTTTTCCCGTATATCACACAACCCAAAATCTCGCAAATCCTAAACCGAGTTAGTGATTCATTGACATGATGCAGTAATTCGGTTTTTTACCCGTATATCTCACAACCCGTAATCTTTTTAATATGGAAAACCGAGTTAGTGATTCATCGACATGATGCAGTACTTCGGTTTTTTTCCCGTATATCACACAACCCGAAATCTGGCAAATCCTAAACCGAGTTAGAGATTCATCGACTTGATGAATTAATCCGATCTTTTACCCGGAAATCGCACAAACCAATACTCAAAATTTAAGATAATATCACAGTCATTGAGCTTTAATTATGTCTGAACAACTACATAGTGAAATTAGGTCATTCCTCGCTTACCATCTCATCGACTCTCTTACTCTCTTACTCTCTGCTTCATCACGGAGGCGGCTCCCTCCTTTTACTCACGATCCGTTATAGGTAATTCCACCTACTCAACCTCCGTTGTTTCTAGTGTTTCTGTTGTTTAAGCCTTCGATTTTATAGTTTCTGTTTAATTTTTAGTTTTCCTTGTGTTTAATTTTTAGTTTAATTTGTAGCTCAACTCATTTAGATGTAGTTTAATTTATGTTTTTATAGTTGCAGTTTTTGTAGTTATGTTATGTTTTTGTAGCTCAATGTTCTCTGCTCAACTCATTGTAGTTTAATAGAAGCATTCTTAATATGGCTCGAAGCATGCTAAAAAGCAAAAAAATGCCTAAGAAGTTTTGGGACGAAGCGGTAGATTGTGCCGTTTACTTGTAAAATCGATGTCCAACAAGAAGTGTCAAAGACATGACTCCACAACAAGCATGGAAAGGAAAAAGACCATCTATTACTCACTTACGGGTTTTTGGAAGCGCAACTTATGCACATGTCGATGATGAGCTACGAACAAAGTTAGATTACAAAAGTGAGAAGTATGTCTTTATTGGCTATGATGCAAGAGCAAAGGGGTACAAACTTTACAACCCCATTAATGGAAAAATTGTTATTAGTAGACATGTTGTGTTTGATGAAGAAAGCTCATGGGATTGGAGCAATGCACAAAAAGATTATAATTCCTTCCCATTTACTGATGAAGAAGACATTGAAGAAAATTATGGGCAACATATCACTCTTCCCACATCACCACGAGCAACAAGTAGTTATGGACAAATAACTCCCTCATCTTTTTCAAGTGATAGTGATGAGACACCACCAAAGAATCATATAAATCTTTAAGAAATTTATAATAAAACGGATGAGGTTCCCGCCATTTCTTACTTAACACTACTTTGTCTTCCAGCGGAAACCGAACCAACAAGCTTCAAAGAAGTCGTGCAAGATAAAAGGTGGAAGAAAGCAATGGATGAGGAGATTGGGTCAATCAAGAAGAATGACACATGGGAGTTAGCAACACTTCCTGAAGGGAAAAAAGCTATTGGTGTGAAGTGGGTATATAAGGTAAAGAAAAATGCCCAAGGCATGGTTGAAAAATACAAGGCAAGATTGGTAGCTAAAGGATACAATCAAAGACATTGAGTGGATTATGATGAAGTATTTTCACCGGTCGCAAGAATGGAGACTATAAGGCTAATAATCTCATTGGCGGCTCAAAATGGATGAAAAAATCATCAAATTGATGTAAAATCCGCCTTTTTGAATGGTGTTCTTGAAGAAATTGTGTATGCGGAGCAACCACTGGGATACATCATGAAAGGACAAGAAGGAAAAGTATTAAAGTTAAAGAAGGCCCTATACGGATTGAAACAAGCGCCAAGGGCTTGAAATAGTAGACTTGATAAATACTTTCAGTCTCAAGGATTTCACAAGTGTCCTGATGAAAATGCTCTATATGCCAAGGTTACAAAAAATGGAGATTTTTTTCTTACGTGCTTGTATGTGGATGATTTAATATTTACGGGAAATAGTACAAGTATGTTTGAGAATTTTAAGAAAGACATGGCAAGAGAATTTGAGATGATCGACATTGGGCCTATGTCTTACTATCTTGGCATTGAAGTTAAGCAAGTGAATGATGGAATACAAATATCACAAGGAAGCTATGCAAGGGACATTTTGAAGAAGTTCAAGATGGAAAATCGTCAAGCCGTTAGCACCCCTATTGGGTGTGGATCAAAGTTTTCAAATTTAGAAAAAGGTGAGAAGGTGGATCCCACTTACTTCAAAAGTCTTGTGGGAAGTTTGAGATACTTGACATACATGAGGCCCTACATACTCTATAGTGTTGGACTTTTTAGTCGCTACATGGAGACTCCAACAACAACACACTTAAAGGAGGCCTAAAGGATTATTCATTATCTTAAAAGTACGATGGATTATGGGTTATTTTATCATCGTTCTAATTAATTCAAACTTGTTGGTTATTGTGACAGTGATTGGACCGGTGATATTGATGAATAAAAGAGTACCACCGGATATGTGTTCTTAATGGGTGATACATCTTTTTCATGGAGTTCAAAAAAGCAACCCATTATTACCTTATCTACTTGTGAAGCAGAATATGTGGTGGCATGCTCTTGTGTTTGTCAAGCTATATGGTTAAGGAGAGTTTTGGAGGAGCTCAACATGTCACAAAATGAGCCCACTCAAATATTGGTCGATACCAAGTCAGCTATAACTTTGCCGAAAAATCCGGTATTTCATGAACGAAGGAAGCATATTGACACAAAATATCATTATATTCGAGAATGCATTGTAAGAAATGAAGTGGAGGTCAACTATGTGAAGTAGCAAAATCAAATAGGTGACATCTTTACAAAGCCACTCAAGAGTGACGTCTTCAACAAATTTCGGAGCCTACTTGGGATAGTCAAAATTAAGGGAGGGTGTTAAAAATATAATATAATTTTGACTTACAATAATAGAAGTGTATGGACTATTCTAGATTATTCTTGATTTTGTCTAAAATTTAGAACTATCCATAGAGTGTTCTAGTAGTGTGTCTTTTGATCTCTAGCATTTAAGAAAGAGTCTTTTGAACTCTAGCAATTAAGTAAGTGTCTAGATTATTCAATGGAGTCCTATATAAAGCCTTGTACCAAATCATTTGTGATAAAATCATTTTCATGCATTATAGTTTATATAAAATACCTCTTCTCCTAAATATTTTGAGTTGTGTGAGTTTGGGTGAAATCCTTTCTTCCAACACCCGTGTCTTGCCCCTCTATTAAGAGATTTATTCGAAATAAATCTTTTATAATATATATTAAATTATAAACTTAAATTATATTTACATATCTATATCTTCAATAAAATAATATTCATTTTTTTATATTTTCAATTATTCTAAATTGCTGAATAATTTTAAGTGTCAAGCATTAGTTTGACTAGTATAGTTAACTAGTGTTTAATCCTGATGTGGTGTTTTGATTATTTTAAAAAATATCAATGATCCAACCGTATGGATATCAATAAATATATAAAATAATGACCAGTTTGACTAGTACAACTCACTACTGTTTAATCCTCAATTGGTGTTTTAATTATTTTAAAAATATTTTTTAACGATCCAACCATATGCATGTCAATAGATATATATATTAGTGATATAACCAATATTTCATATCACAATAATTTTATTTGCTTTGTCATTTTAACAGTCGAACATGAGTTTGACTAGTATAACTAACTAGTGTTTACTTCTGAATTTGTGTTTCGATTATTTTAAAAATATTCAACGATCCAACCGTATGAATGTCAATAGATTTATATATATATATTAGTGATATAACCAAAGTTATATATCAAAATAATTTTATTTGGTTTGTCATTTTAAGAGTGAAGTATTAGTTTAACTAGAACAGCTAACTAGTGGTTACTTCTGAATATGTTTTTTGAATATTTTAAAAATAGTCCTCAACGATCCAACCGTATGAATGTCAATAAAATATTATTTATATAACCAAAGTTACATATCAAAATAATTTTATTTGGTTTGTCATTTTAACAGTCAAGCATGCGTTTAACTAGTATAGCTAACTACTGTTTACTTCTGAATTTGTGTTTCGATTATTTTAAATATATTTCTCAACAATCCAACCATATGGATGTTAATAGATATATATTAGTGGTATAACCAAAGTCACATATCAAAATAAATTTATTTGGTTTGTTATTTCAACAATGAAGTATCAGTTAAACTAGAACAGCTAACTAGTGTTTACTTCTGAATATGTTTTTCGATTATTTTCAAAATATTTCTCAATGATCCAACTGTATAGATGTCAATAGATATATATTAGTAGTATAACCAAAATTTTATATTAAAATAGTTTTATTTGGTTTGCCATTTTAACAGTCTAGCATGAGTTTGACTAGTGCAACTAACTAGTGTTTACTTCTGAATTTGTGTTTTGATTATTTTAAAAATATTTTTCAACGATCCAACCATATGGATGTCAATATATATATATTAGTGATATAACCAAAATTTCATATCAAAATAATTTTATTTGGTTTGCCATTTTAACAGTCAAACATGAGTTTGACTATTACAACTAACTAGTGTCTACTTCTGAATTTGTGTTTCGATTATTTTATAAATATTTCTCAATGATCCACCCATATGAATGTAAATATATATATAAATTAACGATATAACCAAAATTTCACATCAAAATAAATTAATTTGATTTGCCATTTTAACATTCAAGCATGAGTTTGACTAGTACAGCTAACTAGTGTTTACTTTTGAATTTGTGTTTCGATTATTTTAAAAAGAATTTGTGTTTCGATTATTTTAAAAATATTTCTCAATGATCCAAATGTATGGATGTCAATAGATATATATGTTAGTGATAAAACCAAAAATTTATATCAAAATAGTTTTGTTTGGTTGGCCATTTTAACAGTCAAGCATGAGATTGACTAGTTAACTAACTAGTGTCTACTTCTGAATTTGTGTTTTGATTATTTTATAAATATTTCTCAATGATCCAACCATATGGATGTCAATAGATATATATATTAATGATATAACCAAAATTTTATATCAAAATAATTTTATTTGGTTTTCCATTTTAACATTCAAGCATGAGTTTGACTGGTGCAACTAACTAGTGTTTACTTCTGAATTTGTGTTTCGATTATTTTAAAAATATTTCTCAATGATACAACCATATGGATGTCAATATATATATATATATATTAGTGATATAACCAAAATTTCATATCAAAATAATTTTATTTAGTTTGTCATTTCAGTCAAGCATGAGTTTGACTATTACAACTAACTAGTGTCTACTTCTGAATTTGTGTTTCGATTATTTAATAAATATTTTTCAACGATCCAACCATATGGATGTATATATATATATATAAATTAATGATATAACCAAAATTTCACATCAAAATAATTTTATTTGGTTTGCCATTTTAACATTCAAGCATGAGTTTGACTAGTACAGCTAACTAGTGTTTACTTTTAAATATGTGTTTCGATTATTTTAAAAAGAATTTGTGTATCGATTATTTTAAAAATATTTCTCAACGATCCAAATATATGGATGTCAATAGATATATATGTTAGTGATATAACAAAAAATTCAATTCAAAATAGTTTTGTTTGGTTGGCCAATTTAACAGTCAAGCATGAGATGACTAGTACAACTAACTAGTGTCTACTTCTGAATTTGTGTTTTGATTATTTTATAAATATTTCTCAATGATCCAACCGTATGGATGTCAATAGATATATAGATATATATATTAATGATATAAAAAAAATCATATGAAAATAATTTTATTTGGTTTGTCATTTTAACAGTCAAGCATGAGTTTGACTGGTGCAACTAACTAGTGTTTACTTCTGAATTTGTGTTTCGATTATTTTAAAAATATTTCTCAATGATACAACCATATGGATTTCAATATATATATATATATATATATATATATATATATATATATATTAGTGATACAACCAAAATTTCATATCAAAATAAATTTATTTGGTTTGCCATTTTAACAGTCAAGCATGAGTTTGACTAGTGCAACTAACTAGTGTCTACTTATGAATTTTTGTTTCGATTATTTTATAAATATTTCTCAACGATCCAACCATATGGATGCCAATAGATATATATATCGGTGACATAACCAAAATTTTATATCAAAAGAATTTTATTTGGTTTGTCATTTTAACATTCAAGTATGAGTTTAACTAGTATAGCTAACTAGTGTTTACTTCTGAATTTGTGTTTCGATTATTTTTAAAATATTTCTCAACTATCCAACCATATGGATGTCAATATATATATATATATATATATTAGTGATATAACCAAAATTTCATATCAAAATAATTCTACCTGGTTTTCCATTTTAACAGTCGAGCACGAGTTTGACTAATATAACTAACTGGTGTTTACTTCTGAATTTGGGTTTCGATTATTTTAAAAATATTTCTCAATAATCCAACTGCATGGATGTCAATAAATATATATGTTAATGATATAACCAAAAACTCATATTAAAATAATTTTATTTGGTTTTCCATTTTAATAGTCAAGCATGAGATTGACTAGTACAACTAACTAGTGTTTACTTCTGAATATGTTTTTCGATTATTTTAAAAATATTTCTCAACGATCCAACTGTATGGATGTCAATAGATATACCCAATTCAATTCTTCTAGGACCCCTCCACCAATAACGAGAAAGCAAAACTTGCGCCCGCTCTTCGTGATATAACCAAAAATTCATATCAAAACAATTTTATTTGGTTTGCCATTTTAACAGTCTAGCATGAGTTTGACTAATGCAACTAACTAGTGTTTACTTCTGAATTTGTGTTTGGATTATTTTAAAAATATTTCTCCACGATCCAACGATATGGATGTCAATATATTTATATATTAGTGATATAACCAAAATTTCATATCAAAATAATTTTATTTGGTTTTCCATTTTAACAGTCAATCATGAGTTTGACTAGTGCAACTAACCAGTGTCGACTTTTGAATTGGTGTTTCGATTATTTTATAAATATTTCTCAACGATCCAACTGTATGGATGTTAATAGATATATATATATTAGTGATATAACCAAAATTTCATCTCAAAATAATTTTATTTGGTTTGCCATTTAACATTCAAGCATGAGTTTGACTAGTACAGCTAACTAGTGTTTACTTCTGAATTTGTGTTTTGATTATTTTAAAATATTTCTCTATGATCCAACTGTATGGATGTCAATATATATATATATATATATATATATATATATATATATATATATATATGTTAGTGATATAACCAAAAACTCATATCAAAATAATTTTATTTGGTTTGCCATTTTAACAGTCAAGCATGAGATGGAATAGTACAACTAACTAGTGTTTACTTCTGAATATGTTTTTTGATTATTTTAAAAAATATTTCTCAACGATCCAACCATATGGATGCCAATATAGATATATTAGTGATATAACTTAAATTTTATATCAAAATAATTTTATTTGGTTTGTTATTTTAACAGTCAAACATGAGTTTTACTAGTACAGCTAACTAGTATTTACTATTGAATTTGTGTTTCGATTATTTTAAAAATATTTTTCAATAATCCAACCGTGTGGATGTCAATAGATATATATATTAGTGATATAACTAAAATTTCATATCAAAATAATTTTATATGGTTTGCGATTTTAACAGTCAAGCATGAGTTTGACTAGTAGAGCTAACTAGTATTTACTTCTGAATTTGTGTTTTGATTATTTTAAAAATACTTCTGAACGATCCAACCGTATGGATGTCAATAGATATATATATATATATATATATATATATATATATATTACTGATATAACCAAAATTTTATATCAAAATAATTTAATTTGGTTTGCCATTTTAACAGTCAGGTATTAGTTTCACTAGAACAACATACACCATTTAGCAAAAAAAAAAACTAGTGTTTACTTCTGAATATCTTTTTCGATTATTTTAAAAAAAATATTGATCCAATTATATGGATGACAATAAATAAATAAATAAATAAATATATTATTGATATAAACAATGTTTTAGAATTAATAATTTTTATCAAAATATTCTTTTTTTTTAATTTCCAAAATGTCACCCAAACAAATAAATACTGACATTAATAGGTTTGGATCTTGAAATTATATTTTTTAAAAATTGAAAATATCAGAAATTAGGTACTAATTTACGACAGAACCCGTCATAAATTAACGGTATCCAAAAATTTGAGAAAACTTAAATTTATCGCCAAAATTTTGGGGAAAAAGTTGAATTTCCCTCTTTGATAACTTACGACGAATTCTAATATCCTTCTTAAATCAGACGATCTGATCTTTTCCGTCACAAATATTTCATCGTAAATTTAGAAAAAATTAATTTTTATTTAATTTTAAGTTAAAATTTTAATAAAAATAATTAACTTACGACGGATTTAGATTTCCATCGTAAGTTGAAACTCCATCCTTTTTTTATTCAAATGATGAAAGTTTTAATAATAAAATAATAAACTTACGAAAGATATTATTTCCGTCATAAGTTATGGGCGCATTTTTTTCCGTCGTAAGTTGGCCGTCATAAATGGCCTAATTTGTTGTAGTGTGTATATCTCACCGCCGCCTTCTTCATCATAAAATATAGAAGTGATGTCTTTTAGTGCATCTTCAACATTGCTCTTGATTTCAGTACCTTTGATTGGTTTGCTTAAGCTACACCTTCTAGCACTGCACTTGCATTCTTTTACAACACTAGTGTTACCAGAATTTATATGTTAAGAATCGGCAGTGTGTGCTAACGTGGTGTATTCATATTTAGCATCAAGTATTCAAAAGGATGTTTATTACATATTTGGGTCGACCATAGGTCAAACTAGCCATGCAGAAAAAAATAATAACATCTTGGAGAGATGTGACATAAATGTTCTTAAAGTTTCTACCAGGAGGCCCCAAAAGGTGACCCTTAAATAAAGTCACAACCTCCCCGCCTAAGTTCCTCACACTTACTGTTTCGTTCCTTAATATCAGGAATAATCGGGTGTTGTGAAGAAAAATGAACATTGATGGCGTCATAGATTTAGTTCTCTTCACCTCTATCAGCTCCGACGTCAGAACCTGTACATTAAAATTTCCAACTATTACAAGTTGTAAAGGGAAATAGAGAAGAGAACATGCATATTATTATAAAGGAAATAAGTATATACATCAAGAATTAGCAGATTTTCGTTCTCCGGCTTGACCAACACCTTTTCTCGGAACACTCCAATAAAATTAACTCTTTTGTGAAGTAAGGGATAATTGAAGGATTTAAGAACACATCCATCTTTTAGTTAAACTTAAGAGGGGCTTGTCTTCTGGCTTTTGTATAAATCAACATCATTAATCCCCGGACAGGGGCGGACGCAGACCCAAAACGTGAGGGGGCCGAAATATTTTTATAAAATGGAGATCTTCATTTCTAGTTTCCTGGTGAACATAAACCCTGATTCCAACAATTATAAATAAATTAAAGTGAGCACTTAAATTAAAGTGAAATATTTTCTAATGTAAACTGCTTTCATTATAAATAAATTAAAGTGAGCTTTTAAATTACGTATCCAACAATTTTACATATATTATAATTAATTTACCAACAACTATATGACTAATCAAGGACATATAATATTTAAAATTGGAGGCGTAAAAAGAGACGTACTTATAGTTATAAGGCATAAAATTCTTCTGAAGAACTTCATCTTTCAGCCTTTGCACAATATATTCATTAAATACATCATTCAGCTTGAGGATGGATGAAAGAAAGCAAACATCGCTGATAAATCTCTACTCGACGTATCCCGAAACACTGAATACAAATATCTAAAAATAAAAAAAAATAAAAAATTACATTTTGTTTAAATAGACCATTACTATATAAAATGAGACCAGATTCTAAAAAAGTATAAAAAGAACCTTACGCCATGTATGTTGATATAGACTGCCTAATTATTTTAAACTCTAGCAATTTAAGTACGTTCTCATGAAGTAAATATATAGTTCTTTCAATTCTAAATATTATAAAATCACATGGAACCGATATCGAGTTTCCACTTTTCTTCATCACCGTCGATTCAAATTTTTACAACAGCCTAAAGCATGGAGGCACATTATCTTTTGGCTTCACAGAATTAAATGCATTATGCATTCTCTACACCTCACTCGCATTCCATGCATTTTTCTTTTTCTGTAATTAAATATTTAAGCATATAACCGGTATTATTCACTTTAGTGCAAATTTGTATAACCTCCTAAAAATAATGAGACTTGGTTTGTAATTAAATTTATATACCTTAGAACCAGTACTGGAGGTGTATATGATCATGTCTTTGGGCCATTTTAAATGAGAACCAATGGCTTGCTGGACGGTTTCTATCTCACCAACCACAGGAACAGGCACCAAAGCATCGTCCTGGATGCTTCCGTCCACCCCAACACGAACAAACCGATCTACTCATTCCATCTCCATCATCAAAAACAACACCAAGTATACACTGTAATTTCACATTTGCGAGGACGTTGTAGATTATAATTCTAAATCAAAATAGACATTACCGGCTCAAACAATTTAATAATATACAACATTATCATAGAAATGAATTAAGTATACACTGTAATTATATACCTTTTGTCCCGGTGGACCAGGTTGAGGAATAATAACAACAAAATTTGCACCCTCTTTATCCTAATTGATAATCAATTCATCTTCCATCAAATCTTTTGCAACTTTCCTTCTGTTCTTTTATTCTTTTTCTTATTCTTTCACCCCAGGACATCTTGCTTTTTCAGACATTGGTGAATGTAGATTGCCCCAATCAACCAAAGCTTTCAACTCAGCAATTTGCAACTCAAGCTTATGAAACTGCTCTTTGGTAATGTGATTTCTTGACAGTTTTGGTAAATTAAAGTACAATGTTGGCCCTTCCCACATGCTCGGGAGTTGTCAATACAGTAGTGAGTACATCATTAGTTCTGTCCGGCTTGAATTCACCATTTCTTTGTTTTTTGAGTTAGAAATCTTGTTAAAACCATGAGAGTAATTAGGTACGATTTAGAAAATTAAAGAAGAAAAAAATTATAGTAATTCTTACAATTTGTTGAATTTTTTCTGTCAGTTCTGGGTCAAGAGTCCCATCCTTTGCCATACGAGCATTTTTCCACATAATTGCCCTATCTGGCCTTTCATCGGGCTCCAACCTCCCTGAGCATATCTATAAAAAAATTAAGACACATTCATAAAAATAAATATATGAATACTACAAGAAAAATGATTCGACTCTTACTTCGTATTCTTCTTCTTCTTCCAATATGACGTATCTTGTTATTGACATTCGGTGTCGATATTTTTGTTGTCCTACTATTTCACTCTGTTTTTTATTCTCTTCCTGTATACAAATAAATTTTGTTAATTACTATAATTTTTACAATTAAATCTACCCCAAAAAAACCAAAAAAAAAATTGTCCTAAATTAAAAAATAAAAAAATTTATAAAAAAGTAATGCATACCTCCCAATCTTCTGTGACTCTAACTGCAATAAATCGTCTCCACGCTTTCTTTCTGACAAAAGTACATTGGTTTGGTGGCTTCTATAGTTCTTCTTTTGTCCAACATAAGGCATCACATGTTCCACTATAAATTTAGCCTTAAAATTTCTCCATTTTGCGCCTGTCGACTTTAGAATCCTCTTCCGACTTTCAGGAATCAGTTTGAAAGTATCCTGAAGCACAAATTTAACAAGTTCAGAGAATACAAATTTTTTTAAATAAAAACCATAAGATTAATCTCAATTGCGATTGTAACTGACATACCTCAAGATCATTCCATACTTTCTCTTTTAGTTCAGGGTCAACCTTTGGCCAAGTCGGAATGTCAATTGGCACCATTTTCCTTGCCAGCATACCTATGTAGGACTGCAGTTTGTGTCGTTTGTCTCCAACTGGAATTGAAACTCAATTGAAATGCCTCGTGCTGCTCCCGATGTCCTGCTTTTGGTAGATTGTGTACTACTTTCAGTTGGTTTTGGAGCTGTCTGCTGGGGAACCATATTGTCCGCTGGAGCAACCGGGTCAGGATCTGGTACACATGTTGCATCTTCTGGTACTGGGGAGTCATTTATGTCCTTCTCATCCAATGATTCTTTAGACAGTTTTTTAGATTTTTTTTCCTTTCTTTACAATATTTCTTGCATTAACCAAATAGAGTAGGAATAAGATATAAGATTACCAATGAATGTACAGAATGTAAACAATCAATGTACTCCATGTAATTATATCATATATTTCTACAATAAAAACTTGATAAATGTACTCCAAGTTTTTTCGATAACATCCATAATTCTACAATACAGCACTTAAAATTATATAAATTTGGGAAGCCTATTTTTAAACAAAACTGTAAATGAAGTGAATATGATATTTAAGTCCTGGATCACTTCTTCATCCAGATTCCCTCGCCATTCTTGCAAACATTAGATTGTTCATCGTCATCAACACTAGAATCAACTATGGGGATGTTAGAGCAGAATTAGGGGTTTTCTAGAATTGTTTCTCCAAGATAATCATCATTGTATATCTCGTGATAGTCTCTGGTTGTTGAGATTAATAGGACTGACCAGTTAGAATCAACGGGAACTTCGACATAGAATACTTTTTTCACTTGATCAACAGATACATATTTATCATTCTTGTGGCCTTATCGACTAAGGTCCACAAGTTTGAATCAAAGTTCATCAGCCTTGACGCCTCTGTCACATTCTTCCCATTTGCACAAGAATAACAGGACTTTTAATGAGTGGTAATTCAATTCCCATATTTCTTCAATCCTCCCATAAAATGTCATATCACCCTCTACGGTATTTGAATCCTTAGCACTAGAAACTTGGACAATCTTAGCAACTAAAGAGACTCCAATATTTTGAACAACCCCAGCATCGTCTCATTCCTTTGTGAAGTATCGGAGCCCGTCAACTAGATAGCCATGAAAAGTCAAAACTTTAATGATGGTTTTCCTGCTAGCCACTTATCGTTTCTGAAATACCATCAACTTTCTCATTCAATTCAGCCATAACTTTGTTCTCAAACCAATCAGAAAATAGTCTATTATGCTCCGGAATCATCCACTGAATAGTATTTTTTTCCTTCATAATTTTTTTCAAGAAACTCCTTGTGCATCCTTTAAAAATGTATAATTTTTTTGGTTACAAACTAAATTAATGCTTATTACAAAATTAATCAAGAAAAGGAAAAGAAAAGTGACTTACTTAATATATGGAAACACTTCACTGTTGTTTAATAATTATGTGTTTTAGAACATAAAATAGCATATATCTTCAGTAAATCATACATAAGTCAAGATTCACGTAAAATTATTCCAATTCAGACAACATATATGCTTGATATTTTGTCAGAAAAAACTTATATTAATCCATGAATTAGATCAGATAACATATGAATTAGATACATATGAATTAGATCATTTGCTAACATATAAAAGTCTCATTTGCTCAAATTTTACAACTCATATAAAACCCAGGTAACTTCAATTTATCAAACCCAGGTACAGCAAATATGAGCATATTAACAATATCCGATTTATCAAACTTCAATTTCTAAAATCAAAATTACAAACAAAACAACAAAACGAAGCATAAAAAGGAATATAACATCTCAACAAACAAGGCAACCAATCAACAAATCATCGACCACCCAAATCATCAAATCATCCAACCAGAACATCCTCAAATCATCAGTAAAAGGGAATAAAAAGGAATATAAACAGCATAAAAACCCCAAATACATAAAAAGGAGTCATCAACCACCCAAACAAGAATCATCAGTAAACACCTCAACAAACAAGTCAACAACCATATAAAAAGGAATAGAAATAGCATAAAAAGGAATAAACACAACCTTAATCGATTGAGCTGTTGCATGCAAAATTTTATACACAAAACCCTAAATTTTGTAATCGAATGAAAACCTCAAATAAATATAATCAAAAAACCACCCAAATCCATATACACAAAACCCCCAAATCTATGAAATCGAAAAACCCCAAGAAAAACCCCAAAATAAGAAGCTATGAAATTGAAAACCCCCAAGAAAAAATCCCCAAACCTCTATGAAATCTTTGTTCTAGGGTTGAGCATATACCTTACTAAGTTGGACATGGAGTGATCGTGGGTATAATCGTTGAAATCACCGCTAAGCTGGGGTTGAGTGATCGTGGGTTGCGAGGAGATGAAATGAGCTGAAATGAGCTGAAATGTTACTTTATAACACCGGGAAAAAATGGGGGGAGAAAAAAATGATTTGGGGGGAAACGAAAAATCAAACCCACGGATGAGATTGCAAGCTGGCTTTCATCTAACGGCCAATGCAGTTTCCTATAATATTGTTTTTGTTATTAAAAGTAAAATAAGTGAAAATAATTTTTAAGAAACAACCATGTTAGATTTAGGTACAACAGTTTTGTCTAAATATGTGTAATTAGACGGCCTCTATAACAACGGTTCTGTTAATATTTTGTTAATAATATTTTGATCCAACAATTTCGATAATTTTATACGGATGAGTGTATTATTAAAAATATGATCTTATACATTATATGTTCAATTAATTAATTTTATCCTACAATTTTGATAAATTTATACGAATAAGTATATCATATTAATAAGATCAGATTATGAATATAATGTACCCTAAATAACCCAGATAAGTATATCACACAAACCGAAATCTCGCAAATCCTAAACCGAGTTAGTGATTCATCGACATGATGCAGTTATTCGGTTTTTTTCCCGTATATCACACAACCCGAAATCTCGCAAATCCTAAACCGAGTTAGAGATTCATCGACATGATACAGTACTTCGGTCTTTTTCCCGTATATCACACAACCGGGAATCTCGCAAATCCTAAACCGAGTTATTGATTCATCGACATGATGCAGTACTTCGGTTTTTTTCCCGTATATCACATAACCCAAAATCTCGCAAATCCAAAACCGAGTTAGTGATTCATCGACATGATGCAGTACTTCGGGTTTTTTCCCGTATATCACACAACCCGAAATCTCGCAAATCCTAAAGCGAGTTAGAGATTCATCGATATGATGTAGTACTTCAGTTTTTTCCCGTATATCACACAACCCGAAATCTCGCAAATCCTAAACCGAGTTAGTGATTCATCGACATGATGCTGTACTTCGGTTTTTTTCCCCGTATATCACCCAACCCGAAATCTCGCAAATCCTAAACCGAGAAAAAGATTCATCGACTTGATGAATTAATCCGATTTTTTACCCGGAAATCACACAACCCGAAATTTCGAAAATCCTAAACCGAGTTGGAGATTCATCGACTTGATGAATAAATCCGATTTTTAACCCGAAAATCACACAACCCGAAATCTCGCAAATCCTAAACTGAGTCAGTGATTCATCGACATGATGCAGTACTTCAGTTTTTTTCCCGTATATCACACAACCAGAAATCTCGTAAATCCTAAACCGAGTTAGTGATTCATCGACATGATGCAGTAATTCGGTTTTTTACCCGTATATCTTACAACCCGTAATCTTTTTAATATGGAAAACCGAGTTAGTGATTCATCGACATGATGCAGTACTTTGGTTTTTTTCCCGTATATCACACAACCCAAAATCTCGCAAATCCTAAACCGAGTTAGTGATTCATTGACATGATGCAGTAATTCGGTTTTTTACCCGTATATCTCACAACCCGTAATCTTTTTAATATGGAAAACCGAGTTAGTGATTCATCGACATGATGCAGTACTTCGGTTTTTTTCCCGTATATCACACAACCCGAAATCTGGCAAATCCTAAACCGAGTTAGAGATTCATCGACTTGATGAATTAATCCGATCTTTTACCCAGAAATCGCACAAACCAATACTCAAAATTTAAGATAATATCACAGTCATTGAGCTTTAATTATGTCTGAACAACTACATAGTGAAATTAGGTCATTCCTCGCTTACCATCTCATCGACTCTCTTACTCTCTTACTCTCTGCTTCATCACGGAGGCGGCTCCCTCCTTTTACTCACGATCCGTTATAGGTAATTCCACCTACTCAACCTCCGTTGTTTCTAGTGTTTCTGTTGTTTAAGCCTTCGATTTTATAGTTTCTGTTTAATTTTTAGTTTTCCTTGTGTTTAATTTTTAGTTTAATTTGTAGCTCAACTCATTTAGATGTAGTTTAATTTATGTTTTTATAGTTGCAGTTTTTGTAGTTATGTTATGTTTTTGTAGCTCAATGTTCTCTGCTCAACTCATTGTAGTTTAATAGAAGCATTCTTAATATGGCTCGAAGCATGCTAAAAAGCAAAAAAATGCCTAAGAAGTTTTGGGACGAAGCGGTAGATTGTGCCGTTTACTTGTCAAATCGATGTCCAACAAGAAGTGTCAAAGACATGACTCCACAACAAGCATGGAAAGGAAAAAGACCATCTATTACTCACTTACGGGTTTTTGGAAGCGCAACTTATGCACATGTCGATGATGAGCTACGAACAAAGTTAGATTACAAAAGTGAGAAGTATGTCTTTATTGGCTATGATGCAAGAGCAAAGGGGTACAAACTTTACAACCCCATTAATGGAAAAATTGTTATTAGTAGACATGTTGTGTTTGATGAAGAAAGCTCATGGGATTGGAGCAATGCACAAGAAGATTATAATTCCTTCCCATTTACTGATGAAGAAGACATTGAAGAAAATTATGGGCAACATATCACTCTTCCCACATCACCACGAGCAACAAGTAGTTATGGACAAATAACTCCCTCATCTTTTTCAAGTGATAGTGATGAGACACCACCAAAGAATCATATAAATCTTTAAGAAATTTATAATAAAACGGATGAGGTTCCCGCCATTTCTTACTTAACACTACTTTGTCTTCCAGCGGAAACCGAACCAACAAGCTTCAAAGAAGTCGTGCAAGATAAAAGGTGGAAGAAAGCAATGGATGAGGAGATTGGTTCAATCAAGAAGAATGACACATGGGAGTTAGCAACACTTCCTGAAGGGAAAAAAGCTATTGGTGTGAAGTGGGTATATAAGGTAAAGAAAAATGCCCAAGGCATGGTTGAAAAATACAAGGCAAGATTGGTAGCTAAAGGATACAATCAAAGACATTGAGTGGATTATGATGAAGTATTTTCACCGGTCGCAAGAATGGAGACTATAAGGCTAATAATCTCGTTGGCGGCTCAAAATGGATGAAAAAATCATCAAATTGATGTAAAATCCGCCTTTTTGAATGGTGTTCTTGAAGAAATTGTGTATGCGGAGCAACCACTGGGATACATCATGAAAGGACAAGAAGGAAAAGTATTAAAGTTAAAGAAGGCCCTATACGGATTGAAACAAGCGCCAAGGGCTTGGAATAGTAAACTTGATAAATACTTTCAGTCTCAAGGATTTCACAAGTGTCCTGATGAAAATGCTCTATATGCCAAGGTTACAAAAAATGGAGATTTTTTTCTTACGTGCTTGTATGTGGATGATTTAATATTTACGGGAAATAGTACAAGTATGTTTGAGAATTTTAAGAAAGACATGGCAAGAGAATTTGAGATGATCGACATTGGGCCTATGTCTTACTATCTTGGCATTGAAGTTAAGCAAGTGAATGATGGAATACAAATATCACAAGGAAGCTATGCAAGGGACATTTTGAAGAAGTTCAAGATGGAAAATCGTCAAGCCGTTAGCACCCCTATTGGGTGTGGATCAAAGTTTTCAAATTTAGAAAAAGGTGAGAAGGTGGATCCCACTTACTTCAAAAGTCTTGTGGGAAGTTTGAGATACTTGACATACATGAGGCCCTACATACTCTATAGTGTTGGACTTTTTAGTCGCTACATGGAGACTCCAACAACAACACACTTAAAGGAGGCCTAAAGGATTATTCATTATCTTAAAAGTACGATGGATTATGGGTTATTTTATCATTGTTCTAATTAATTCAAACTTGTTGGTTATTGTGACAGTGATTGGACCGGTGATATTGATGAATAAAAGAGTACCACCGGATATGTGTTCTTAATGGGTGATACATCTTTTTCATGGAGTTCAAAAAAGCAACCCATTATTACCTTATCTACTTGTGAAGAAGAATATGTGGTGGCATGCTCTTGTGTTTGTCAAGCTATATGGTTAAGGAGAGTTTTGGAGGAGCTCAACATGTCACAAAATGAGCCCACTCAAATATTGGTCGATACCAAGTCAGCTATAACTTTGCCGAAAAATCCGGTATTTCATGAACGAAGGAAGCATATTGACACAAAATATCATTATATTCGAGAATGCATTGTAAGAAATGAAGTGGAGGTCAACTATGTGAAGTAGCAAAATCAAATAGGTGACATCTTTACAAAGCTACTCAAGAGTGACGTCTTCAACAAATTTCGGAGCCTACTTGGGATAGTCAAAATTAAGGGAGGGTGTTAAAAATATAATATAATTTTGACTTACAATAATAGAAGTGTATGGACTATTCTAGATTATTCTTGATTTTGTCTAAAATTTAGAACTATCCATAGAGTGTTCTAGTAGCGTGTCTTTTGATCTCTAGCATTTAAGAAAGAGTCTTTTGAACTCTAGCAATTAAGTAAGTGTCTAGATTATTCAATGGAGTCCTATATAAAGCCTTGTACCAAATCATTTGTGATAAAATCATTTTCATGCATTATAGTTTATATAAAATACCTCTTCTCCTAAATATTTTGAGTTGTGTGAGTTTGGGTGAAATCCTTTTTTCCAACACCCGTGTCTTGCCCCTCTATTAAGAGATTTATTCGAAATAAATCTTTTATAATATATATTAAATTATAAACTTAAATTATATTTACATATCTATATCTTCAATAAAATAATATTCATTTTTTTATATTTTCAATTATTCTAAATTGCTGAATAATTTTAAGTGTCAAACATTAGTTTGACTAGTATAGTTAACTAGTGTTTAATCCTGATGTGGTGTTTTGATTATTTTAAAAAATATCAATGATCCAACCATATGGATATCAATAAATATATAAAATAATGACCAGTTTGACTAGTACAACTCACTACTGTTTAATCCTCAATTGGTGTTTTAATTATTTTAAAAATATTTTTTAACGATCCAACCATATGCATGTCAATAGATATATATATTAGTGATATAACCAATATTTCATATCACAATAATTTTATTTGCTTTGTCATTTTAACAGTCGAACATGAGTTTGACTAGTATAACTAACTAGTGTTTACTTCTGAATTTGTGTTTCGATTATTTTAAAAATATTCAACGATCCAACCGTATGAATGTCAATAGATTTATATATATATATTAGTGATATAACCAAAGTTATATATCAAAATAATTTTATTTGGTTTGTCATTTTAAGAGTGAAGTATTAGTTTAACTAGAACAGCTAACTAGTGGTTACTTCTGAATATGTTTTTTGAATATTTTAAAAATAGTCCTCAACGATCCAACCGTATGAATGTCAATAAAATATTATTTATATAACCAAAGTTACATATCAAAATAATTTTATTTGGTTTGTCATTTTAACAGTCAAGGATGCGTTTAACTAGTATAGCTAACTACTGTTTACTTCTGAATTTGTGTTTCGATTATTTTAAATATATTTCTCAACAATCCAACCATATGGATGTTAATAGATATATATATTAGTGATATAACCAAAGTCACATATCAAAATAAATTAATTTGGTTTGTTATTTCAACAATGAAGTATCAGTTAAACTAGAACAGCTAACTAGTGTTTACTTCTGAATATGTTTTTCGATTATTTTCAAAATATTTCTCAATGATCCAACTGTATAGATGTCAATAGATATATATTAGTAGTATAACCAAAATTTTATATTAAAATAGTTTTATTTGGTTTGCCATTTTAACAGTCTAGCATGAGTTTGACTAGTGCAACTAACTAGTGTTTACTTCTGAATTTGTGTTTTGATTATTTTAAAAATATTTTTCAATGATCCAACCATATGGATGTCAATATATATATATTAGTGATATAACCAAAATTTCATATCAAAATAATTTTATTTGGTTTGCCATTTTAACAGTCAAGCATGAGTTTGACTATTACAACTAACTAGTGTCTACTTCTGAATTTGTGTTTCGATTATTTTATAAATATTTCTCAATGATCCACCCATATGAATGTAAATATATATATAAATTAATGATATAACCAAAATTTCACATCAAAATAAATTAATTTGATTTGCCATTTTAACATTCAAGCATGAGTTTGACTAGTACAGCTAACTAGTGTTTACTTTTGAATTTGTGTTTCGATTATTTTAAAAAGAATTTGTGTTTCGATTATTTTAAAAATATTTCTCAATGATCCAAATGTATGGATGTCAATAGATATATATGTTAGTGATAAAACCAAAAATTTATATCAAAATAGTTTTGTTTGGTTGGCCATTTTAACAGTCAAGCATGAGATTGACTAGTTAACTAACTAGTGTCTACTTCTGAATTTGTGTTTTGATTATTTTATAAATATTTCTCAATGATCCAACCGTATGGATGTCAATAGATATATATATTAATGATATAACCAAAATTTTATATCAAAATAATTTTATTTGGTTTTCCATTTTAACATTCAAGCATGAGTTTGACTGGTGCAACTAACTAGTGTTTACTTCTGAATTTGTGTTTCGATTATTTTAAAAATATTTCTCAATGATACAACCATATGGATGTCAATATATATATATATATATATATATTAGTGATATAACCAAAATTTTATATCAAAATAATTTTATTTAGTTTGTCATTTTAACAGTCAAGCATGAGTTTGACTATTACAACTAACTAGTGTCTACTTCTGAATTTGTGTTTCGATTATTTAATAAATATTTTTCAACGATCCAACCATATGGATGTATATATATATATAAATTAATGATATAACCAAAATTTCACATCAAAATAATTTTATTTGGTTTGCCATTTTAACATTCAAGCATGAGTTTGACTAGTACAGCTAACTAGTGTTTACTTTTAAATATGTGTTTCGATTATTTTAAAAAGAATTTGTGTATCGATTATTTTAAAAATATTTCTCAACGATCCAAATATATGGATGTCAATAGATATATATGTTAGTGATATAACAAAAAATTCAATTCAAAATAGTTTTGTTTGGTTGGCCAATTTAACAGTCAAGCATGAGATGACTAGTACAACTAACTAGTGTCTACTTCTGAATTTGTGTTTTGATTATTTTATAAATATTTCTCAATGATCCAACCGTATGGATGTCAATAGATATATAGATATATATATTAATGATATAAAAAAATCATATGAAAATAATTTTATTTGGTTTGTCATTTTAACAGTCAAGCATGAGTTTGACTGGTGCAACTAACTAGTGTTTACTTCTGAATTTGTGTTTCGATTATTTTAAAAATATTTCTCAATGATACAACCATATGGATTTCAATATATATATATATATATTAGTGATAGAACCAAAATTTCATATCAAAATAAATTTATTTGGTTTGCCATTTTAACAGTCAAGCATGAGTTTGACTAGTGCAACTAACTAGTGTCTACTTATGAATTTGTGTTTCGATTATTTTATAAATATTTCTCAACGATCCAACCATATGGACGCCAATAGATATATATATCGGTGACATAACCAAAATTTTATATCAAAAGAATTTTATTTGGTTTGTCATTTTAACATTCAAGTATGAGTTTAACTAGTATAGCTAACTAGTGTTTACTTCTGAATTTGTGTTTCGATTATTTTTAAAATATTTCTCAACTATCCAACCATATGGATGTCAATATATATATATATATTAGTCATATAACCAAAATTTCATATCAAAATAATTCTATCTGGTTTTCCATTTTAACAGTCGAGCACGAGTTTGACTAATATAACTAACTGGTGTTTACTTCTGAATTTGGGTTTCGATTATTTTAAAAATATTTCTCAATAATCCAACTGCATGGATGTCAATAAATATATATGTTAATGATATAACAAAAAACTCATATTAAAATAATTTTATTTGGTTTTCCATTTTAATAGTCAAGCATGAGATTGACTAGTACAACTAACTAGTGTTTACTTCTGAATATGTTTTTCGATTATTTTAAAAATATTTCTCAACGATCCAACTGTATGGATGTCAATAGATATACCCAATTCAATTCTTCTAGGACCCCTCCACCAATAACGAGAAAGCAAAACTTGCGCCCGCTCTTCGTGATATAACCAAAAATTCATATCAAAACAATTTTATTTGGTTTGCCATTTTAACAGTCTAGCATGAGTTTGACTAATGCAACTAACTAGTGTTTACTTCTGAATTTGTGTTTCGATTATTTTAAAAATATTTCTCCACGATCCAACGATATGGATGTCAATATATTTATATATTAGTGATATAACCAAAATTTCATATCAAAATAATTTTATTTGGTTTTCCATTTTAACAGTCAATCATGAGTTTGCTAGTGCAACTAACCAGTGTCGACTTCTGAATTGGTGTTTCGATTATTTTATAAATATTTCTCAACGATCCAACTGTATGGATGTTAATAGATATATATATATTAGTGATATAACCAAAATTTCATCTCAAAATAATTTTATTTGGTTTGCCATTTAACATTCAAGCATGAGTTTGACTAGTACAGCTAACTAGTGTTTACTTCTGAATTTGTGTTTTGATTATTTTAAAATATTTCTCTATGATCCAACTGTATGGATGTCAATATATATATATATATATATATATATATATATATATATATATGTTAGTGATATAACCAAAAACTCATATCAAAATAATTTTATTTGGTTTGCCATTTTAACAGTCAAGCATGAGATGGAATAGTACAACTAACTAGTGTTTACTTCTGAATATGTTTTTTGATTATTTTAAAAAATATTTCTCAACGATCCAACCATATGGATGTCAATATAGATATATTAGTGATATAACTTAAATTTTATATCAAAATAATTTTATTTGGTTTGTTATTTTAACAGTCAAACATGAGTTTTACTAGTACAGCTAACTAGTATTTACTATTGAATTTGTGTTTCGATTATTTTAAAAATATTTTTCAATAATCCAACCGTGTGGATGTCAATAGATATATATATTAGTGATATAACTAAAATTTCATATCAAAATAATTTCATATGGTTTGCGATTTTAACAGTCAAGCATGAGTTTGACTAGTAGAGCTAACTAGTGTTTACTTCTGAATTTGTGTTTTGATTATTTTAAAAATACTTCTGAACGATCCAACCGTATGGATGTCAATAGATATATATATATATATATTACTGATATAACCAAAATTTTATATCAAAATAATTTAATTTGGTTTGCCATTTTAACAGTCAGGTATTAGTTTCACTAGAACAACATACACCATTTAGCAAAAAAAAACTAGTGTTTACTTTTGAATATCTTTTTCGATTATTTTAAAAAAAATATTGATCCAATTGTATGGATGACAATAAATAAATAAATAAATAAATATATTATTGATATAATCAATGTTTTAGATTAAATAATTTTTATCCAAATATTCTTTTTTTTTTAAATTTCCAAAATGTCACCCAAACAAATAAATACTGACATTAATATGTTTGGATCTTGAAATTATATTTTTTAAAAATTGAAAATATCAGAAATTAGGTACTAATTTACGACAGAACCCGTCAAAAATTAACGGTATCCAAAAATTTGAGAAAACTTAAATTTATCTCCAAAATTTTGGGGAAAAAGTTGAATTTCCCTCTTTGATAACTTACGACGAATTCTAATATCCTTCTTAAATCAGATGATCTGATCTTTTCCGTCACAAATATTTCATCGTAAATTTAGAAAAAATTAATTTTTATTTAATTTTAAGTTAAAATTTTAATAAAAATAATTAACTTACGACGGATTTAGATTTCCATCGTAAGTTGAAACTCCATCCTTTTTTATTCAAATGATGAAAGTTTTAATAATAAAATAATAAAATTACGAAAGATATTATTTCCGTCATAAGTTATGGGCGCATTTTTTTCCGTCGTAAGTTGGCCGTCATAAATGGCCTAATTTGTTGTAGTGTGTATATCTCACCGCCGCCTTCTTCATCATAAAATATAGAAGTGATGTCTTTTAGTGCATCTTCAACATTGCTCTTGATTTCAGTACCTTTGATTGGTTTGCTTAAGCTACACCTTCTAGCACTGCACTTGCATTCTTTTACAACACTAGTGTTACCAGAATTTATATGTTAAGAATCGGCAGTGTGTGCTAACGTGGTGTATTCATATTTAGCATCAAGTATTCAAAAGGATGTTTATTACATATTTGGGTCGACCATAGGTCAAACTAGCCATGCAGAAAAAAATAATAACATCTTGGAGAGATGTGACATAAATGTTCTTAAAGTTTCTACCAGGAGGCCCCAAAAGGTGACCCTTAAATAAAGTCACAACCTCCCCGCCTAAGTTCCTCACACTTACTGTTTCGTTCCTTAATATCAGGAATAATCGGGTGTTGTGAAGAAAAATGAACATTGATGGCGTCATAGATTTAGTTCTCTTCACCTCTATCAGCTCCGACGTCAGAACCTGTACATTAAAATTTCCAACTATTACAAGTTGTAAAGGGAAATAGAGAAGAGAACATGCATATTATTATAAAGGAAATAAGTATATACATCAAGAATTAGCAGATTTTCGTTCTCCGGCTTGACCAACACCTTTTCTCGGAACACTCCAATAAAATTAACTCTTTTGTGAAGTAAGGGATAATTGAAGGATTTAAGAACACATCCATCTTTTAGTTAAACTTAAGAGGGGCTTGTCTTCTGGCTTTTGTATAAATCAACATCATTAATCCCCGGACAGGGGCGGACGCAGACCCAAAACGTGAGGGGGCCGAAATATTTTTATAAAATGGAGATCTTCATTTCTAGTTTCCTGGTGAACATAAACCCTGATTCCAACAATTATAAATAAATTAAAGTGAGCACTTAAATTAAAGTGAAATATTTTCTAATGTAAACTGCTTTCATTATAAATAAATTAAAGTGAGCTTTTAAATTACGTATCCAACAATTTTACATATATTATAATTAATTTACCAACAACTATATGACTAATCAAGGACATATAATATTTAAAATTGGAGGCGTAAAAAGAGACGTACTTATAGTTATAAGGCATAAAATTCTTCTGAAGAACTTCATCTTTCAGCCTTTGCACAATATATTCATTAAATACATCATTCAGCTTGAGGATGGATGAAGGAAAGCAAACATCGCTGATAAATCTCTACTCGACGTATCCCGAAACACTGAATACAAATATCTAAAAATAAAAAAAAATAAAAAATTACATTTTGTTTAAATAGACCATTACTATATAAAATGAGACCAGATTCTAAAAAAGTATAAAAAGAACCTTACGCCATGTATGTTGATATAGACTGCCTAATTATTTTAAACTCTAGCAATTTAAGTACGTTCTCATGAAGTAAATATATAGTTCTTTCAATTCTAAATATTATAAAATCACATGGAACCGATATCGAGTTTCCACTTTTCTTCATCACCGTCGATTCAAATTTTTACAACAGCCTAAAGCATGGAGGCACATTATCTTTTGGCTTCACAGAATTAAATGCATTATGCATTCTCTACACCTCACTCGCATTCCATGCATTTTTCTTTTTCTGTAATTAAATATTTAAGCATATAACCGGTATTATTCACTTTATGCAAATTTGTATAACCTCCTAAAAATAATGAGACTTGGTTTGTAATTAAATTTATATACCTTAGAACCAGTACTGGAGGTGTATATGATCATGTCTTTGGGCCATTCTAAATGAGAACCAATGGCTTGCTGGACGGTTTCTATCTCACCAACCACAGGAACAGGCACCAAAGCATCGTCCTGGATGCTTCCGTCCACCCCAACACGAACAAACCGATCTACTCATTCCATCTCCATCATCAAAAACAACACCAAGTATACACTGTAATTTCACATTTGCGAGGACGTTGTAGATTATAATTCTAAATCAAAATAGACATTACCGGCTTAAACAATTTAATAATATACAACATTATCATAGAAATGAATTAAGTATACACTGTAATTATATACCTTTTGTCCCGGTGGACCAGGTTGAGGAATAATAACAACAAAATTTGCACCCTCTTTATCCTAATTGATAATCAATTCATCTTCCATCAAATCTTTTGCAACTTTCCTTCTGTTCTTTTATTCTTTTTCTTATTCTTTCACCCCAGGACATCTTGCTTTTTCAGACATTGGTGAATGTAGATTGCCCCAATCAACCAAAGCTTTCAACTCAGCAATTTGCAACTCAAGCTTATGAAACTGCTCTTTGGTAATGTGATTTCTTGACAGTTTTGGTAAATTAAAGTACAATGTTGGCCCTTCCCACATGCTCGGGAGTTGTCAATACAGTAGTGAGTACATCATTAGTTCTGTCCGGCTTGAATTCACCATTTCTTTGTTTTTTGAGTTAGAAATCTTGTTAAAACCATGAGAGTAATTAGGTACGATTTAGAAAATTAAAGAAGAAAAAAATTATAGTAATTCTTACAATTTGTTGAATTTTTTCTGTCAGTTCTGGGTCAAGAGTCCCATCCTTTGCCATACGAGCATTTTTCCACATAATTGCCCTATCTGGCCTTTCATCGGGCTCCAACCTCCCTGAGCATATCTATAAAAAAATTAAGACACATTCATAAAAATAAATATATGAATACTACAAGAAAAATGATTCGACTCTTACTTCGTATTCTTCTTCTTCTTCCAATATGACGTATCTTGTTATTGACATTCGGTGTCGATATTTTTGTTGTCCCACTATTTCACTCTGTTTTTTATTCTCTTCCTGTATACAAATAAATTTTGTTAATTACTATAATTTTTACAATTAAATCTACCCCAAAAAACCAAAAAAAAAATTGTCCTAAATTAAAAAATAAAAAAATTTATAAAAAAGTAATGCATACCTCCCAATCTTCTGTGACTCTAACTGCAATAAATCGTCTCCACGCTTTCTTTCTGACAAAAGTACATTGGTTTGGTGGCTTCTATAGTTCTTCTTTTGTCCAACATAAGGCATCACATGTTCCACTGTAAATTTAGCCTTAAAATTTCTCCATTTTGCGTCTGTCGACTTTAGAATCCTCTTCCGACTTTCAGGAATCAGTTTGAAAGTATCCTGAAGCACAAATTTAACAAGTTCAGAGAATACAAATTTTTTTAAATAAAAACCATAAGATTAATCTCAATTGCGATTGTAACTGACATACCTCAAGATCATTCCATACTTTCTCTTTTAGTTCAGGGTCAACCTTTGGCCAAGTCGGAATGTCAATTGGCACCATTTTCCTTGCCAGCATACCTATGTAGGACTGCAGTTTGTGTCGTTTGTCTCCAACTGGAATTGAAACTCAATTGAAATGCCTCGTGCTGCTCCCGATGTCCTGCTTTTGGTAGATTGTGTACTACTTTCAGTTGGTTTTGGAGCTGTCTGCTGGGGAACCATATTGTCCGCTGGAGCAACCGGGTCAGGATCTGGTACACATGTTGCATCTTCTGGTACTGGGGAGTCATTTATGTCCTTCTCATCCAATGATTCTTTAGACAGTTTTTTAGATTTTTTTTCCTTTCTTTACAATATTTCTTGCATTAACCAAATAGAGTAGGAATAAGATATAAGATTACCAATGAATGTACAGAATGTAAACAATCAATGTACTCCATGTAATTATATCATATATTTCTACAATAAAAACTTGATAAATGTACTCCAAGTTTTTTCGATAACATCCATAATTCTACAATACAACACTTAAAATTATATAAATTTGGGAAGCCTATTTTTAAACAAAACTGTAAATGAAGTGAATATGATATTTAAGTCCTGGATCACGTCTTCATCCAGATTCCCTCGCCATTCTTGCAAACATTAGATTGTTCATCGTCATCAACACTAGAATCAACTATGGGGATGTTAGAGCAGAATTAGGGGTTTTCTAGAATTGTTTCTCCAAGATAATCATCATTGTATATCTCGTGATAGTCTCTGGTTGTTGAGATTAATAGGACTGACCAGTTAGAATCAACGGGAACTTCGACATAGAATACTTTTTTCACTTGATCAACAGATACATATTTATCATTCTTGTGGCCTTATCGACTAAGGTCCACAAGTTTGAATCAAAGTTCATCAGCCTTGACGCCTCTGTCACATTCTTCCCATTTGCACAAGAATAACAGGACTTTTAATGAGTGGTAATTCAATTCCCATATTTCTTCAATCCTCCCATAAAATGTCATATCACCCTCTACGGTATTTGAATCCTTAGCACTAGAAACTTGGACAATCTTAGCAACTAAAGAGACTCCAATATTTTGAACAACCCCAGCATCGTCTCATTCCTTTGTGAAGTATCGGAGCCCGTCAACTAGATAGCCATGAAAAGTCAAAACTTTAATGATGGTTTTCCTGCTAGCCACTTATCGTTTCTGAAATACCATCAACTTTCTCATTCAATTCAGCCATAACTTTGTTCTCAAACCAATCAGAAAATAGTCTATTATGCTCCGAAATCATCCACTGAATAGTATTTTTTTCCTTCATAATTTTTTTCAAGAAACTCCTTGTGCATCCTTTAAAAATGTATAATTTTTTTGGTTACAAACTAAATTAATGCTTATTACAAAATTAATCAAGAAAAGGAAAAGAAAAGTGACTTACTTAATATATGGAAACACTTCACTGTTGTTTAAGAGGACGTGTAAATGTGCCTCATCTCGTTCTTTCTCTTTAACAGGTTTTATTGTTGCCTTGGTCCTTCGGAAGACCGGCAGTTGTGAAACTATTTCTAGAAAACTCTACGCAAAATTCACCAGATTATTCTTTCAAGTATGCTTCGGTTATACAACCTTCTGGAAAATAACGGTTTCGCACATAATTTTTCAACACTTTATTAAAATGCTCAAATGGATACATCCATCTATAGAAAACTTGTCCACATAAACGTAATTCCCTGACTAGGTGCACTTTTAGATGTATCATTATATCAAAAAAAGAAGGTTGAAATATTTTTTTGAGCTCACATAAGGTTAATACCACACCGGGTTGCAATTTATCAAGTTTTGATACGTCAATAATCTTGTTGCACAAAGTGTTGAAAAAGAAGCAGAGTCTTATTATGCTAACTCTAACATTCTGCAGAAGTACAGAACGAATTGCAACCCGGAGTAATTGTTGAAGGAGTACATGACAGTCATGAGACTTCATCCCAAATATCTTTAAATCCTCCATGGATACACAATATTTGATGTTTGACGAATGCCCATATGGCAACTTCATTGATAAGAGGGATTTCAACACTTTTCTTTTTTCAGCTTTTGTTAGAGTAAAACTAGATGGAGGCAGATAAGTTCTTTATTCTCCTACATCTGGAGCTAAATCAGTTCTAACCCCCATGTCCATCATATCAAGCTGAGATGCCTCGCTATCATTAGACTTGAACTTTAAATTCAGTAACATCCCAATAAGACTATCGCACACATTTTTCTCAACATGCATAATATTGAGGTAGTGACAAACGTGATGGAATTTCCAGTATTCCAACTTAAAAATTTACTTCTTCAACTTCTTTACTTTCTTTCCATAAGAAAATATAATGTTTTCTTGTTCTGCTAACACCTCTTGTCCGGAAAGGGGTTGCCTTGGCTGTCCAAACTCTTGTTGCCATTAAAGGCTGCCTTCTTCCTCTTGTATGGATGATACCTAGGCAAATACCGATGATCACTTTGGTAACATATTTTCCTACTATAAGGTAAATAGTTAGCAACGGTATCATCACCACACACTGGACAACCAAAATAACCCTTATTGACAGAGCCAGACAAATTACCATTTATCGGGAAATCATTAATCGTCCATAACAAAGTCGCCCTTAAAATGAAAAATGATTTTGTGAAAGCATCATATACATTTGGTTCACCTTCTTCCCAAAGATTTTTCAAATCATCAACTAACGGTTGTAAGAACACATCAAGGTTGTTACCTGGTTCATAAACGGCCTACAATCACATTTAAAGTTGATGTTGCCACTGGTTTTGTTGGATTTGCCATCCTTCATTTGGTTAATCCAACATTATCATTTTTGTGTTGCCTTAGACATTAAAATTCTGTTCGTAAAATGGTTCAAAATGTGTTTATGTTGCTGTAGTAGTGAGAAGGTGTTTCCATATTTTTATATTAAAATATAATTTTCCTGACGAGGCAAACTAGGGCCCACAAAACTGATGTGGCACTAGTGTTCATCTGGCATATGCGGGGCCCACAAGTGCTGATATGACATTTGAAAGGCTCCACCTGCTGACGTGGTTTCCATGGAGCCCACAAATACTGATGTTGTACTTGCTGGGGCCCACTAGTGCTAACGTGTCACATGTGGGGCCCACCAGTGCTGACGTGGCTCCAGTGCTAACATGACACATGTGGGACATACATGTGCTGGCATGGCACCAGTGCTAACATGGCACATGTGGGACAAACCGGTGCTGACGTGGCACATGTGGATCTCACCAGTGGTGACGTGGCACCTGTGGGACCCACTTGTACTAATGTGGTGGCAGGTGGGCCCGCCCATGCTGACGTGGCATCTATTGGGCCTGCTGGTGCTGACTTGGGCCTGCTGGTGTTGACGTGGCTTGTGGAGTGTCACTATAGTACATATGGTAGCATATTATTGGTTAGTTGTGCTAGCTCATTGCCACCTCGGCCTCTTTGTTTTTCACATTACAAAATTATAGAAAATATATGAAGTTCATGGGAATTGAACCAATGACCTCCCCTTGAACAAAGTAAGGAGACAACCACTTCTCCAAAGTAGTACTTGTGTCTTTTTTTGCATGATTAAAATGTAAAGTGATTGAGATTTTAAATTTTCGATTTGAATAAAAATGGGGCTTTTAACCATTTAATTTTTTTTAATTTTTTTTTGACAATGAATCATTATATATTTTAAAAAGTCAATGATTCTAGTAATGTGATTATTTTTATTTATATTTGTTTGGTAGAATTTTGTTTTAGTCAAAGTATTTTTTTAATAAACGTAGATAATAGATAACGTCACGAATGAAGATTCTTTTTGTTTCTAAAATACTTTTCAAATGATCTTTCCGTATGGTTGTTAAAAGTGAATGGTTTTAGTAATGTGTTTTTTTTAGAAAAAAATATACTTATTTGGTGAAATTTTATGCCAAAAAATAGATTTTATTTTGAAATTTGATTTAGTAAATTATTTCAAATAACTATCTAAATTAATTTTAAATAATTAGCTAAATAGACCCATCCATAGAGATATTAAATGATAATAATTTTAATGATGTGTGAATATTTTTTTAAAAGAATCAAGACTTATTTGGGGAATTTTATAATAGTCAAAGTGGTCAAGATACCCTTCCTCATTAACTAGTTTTGTTCTGAATGAAGGTTATATTTTTCAAAATTATTTTTCGACGATCAATCCGTACGAATGTTAAATGATAAAAATTTTATTGATGTGTGAATTTTTTTTAAAAAAATTCAAGACTTGTTTGGTGGAATTTTATAATAATCAAATCGGTCAAAGTACTATTACCCGTTAACTAGTTTTGTCGTGAATGAATGTTCTATTTTTTACAAAATTACATTTCAATGATCAATCTGTACGGATGTCAAATGATAACAATTTTAATGATGTTTGAATTTTTCTTTAAAAAAATTCAAGACTTGTTTAGTGAAATTTTATAATAATCAAAGCGGTCAACGTACTCTTCCCCATTAACTTGTTTTATCGCGAATGAAAGGTTGTATTTTTGTAAAATTTCTTTTCCATGGTCCATTTCTACGGATGTTACATGAAAACAATTTAAATGATTTGTGAATATTTTTTAAAAATTGAAGACTTATTTGTCTCGAATGAAAGTTATATATTTTTAAATTACTTTTCGACAATCAATCCGCATGGATGTTAAATGAAAACAAGTTTAATGATGTACGAATTGTTTTAAAAAAATCAAGATTTATTTGGTTGAATTTTATAATAGTCAAAGTCGTCAAAGTACTCTTCCCAATGAACCAGTTTTGTCTCGAATCAAGGTATTATTTTTTTGAAATTAATTTTCAATGATCCATCTGTAGGGATGTAAATGATAATTAAAAAAAAATTAAAGACATATTTGGTGGTATTTTATAATAGTCAAAGCGGTCGAAATACGTTTCCCAATTAACTAGGTTTCCCGGATTAAGGTTCAATATTTTTTAAAATTTTCTTTTTCGACGGTCAATACGTATAAATGGTAATGATTTTAGTGATTTTTTAAAAAAAAAATTAAGTTCATTTTATAATAGACAAAACTCTGAAGTCCTAACGCGTAAACCCTAACCCCTAAACCAAAAAGCCTAAACCTTAAAACTTAAACTCTGTAATAATCAAAAGCTGTCAAAACATAGTTAATAATTGAAAGAAAAGATCTATAAATTTAATAATTTACAAAAAAAATGATAGATAAATTAAAATTATTATTTAATATTTTAAAATGAATATTTAATAAATAGTTATTACTCAATTTACAAACTGCTAAAATTTTGGATGAGCGGCAAAAAGACGGCCCAATCCAATTTCAATTTAATTTTAGTACACTTCATCTCTCCTCTCTTCTGTGTACACACTAAACTCTCTTCTTACCTTTATTCTCTCTTTGTGTACACACTCAAACTCACTCTTCACAGTCGAGGTTTTTCACACACACACATATTATGGTTTTTTCACTATTTTTATTTGATTTTTCACTATTTCATATTCGCTCTTCTCATTCTAGCTCAGGTCTCAATCGTATTAAATTGAAATTATGGTTTTGGGGCTTCAAATTCAATTTTGAGATTATGGTTTCAAAATGGGGGGCTTCGAGTTCAAGGTAATTCTATTGCTTCCCTCTTTTATTTACTTTATAATTTACTTTGGGTTATAAGTTATATGTTTAATTAGGGTTTAATTTGTAGGTTTTATGTTAGTATTTTGTATGTTTGATTTGTATGTTTATGTTTAATCGGGTTGTTTTTGTGTTTTATTTTATACGTGGTTCATTTTTTAAATTAATAGCATAATAACCCGTGCGAGGCACCAGTCATTTTCTAGAGCTTTTTTATGTATCATCTAATTATAATGTTTTTAGAGCAACTCCAACAATACCCTTATATAGGTTTTTGAGTCAAATTTTGAAGAATTGGAGCAAATTAAACTTGAAATTGAGCTAGTATCTGGAGGTTGGTGCTAGTATTTGGAGGTAGACAGTATAATAAGGTACGTAGTTTCTCTTGCGTTACTATTCAGCTTCTGTAGTTTCTCTCTCATCTCTCCCAATCTCTCTCAGTCTCTCCCGGCCTCTCTCTGCAAACTCAACTCAGTACTATAATAAGGTACGTGGTTTTGGAAAAGGGCAGGTGTTTAGTGTGTGTTTCTTGGAATGTGTGTGTGTAAGTGTGTTTGAGATGGGGTTTCTTGATTCCTGATGGGATTTTGTGCTTTGATATTATGGTGTAGTGGAAAACAATTTTTAAAGTTCTTTGCATTTTATATAATGTGTTTTGTTGTTAGTTTTGGTAATTTAATCGTACGGATTTAAGTATTTGCTATATATATGATGTGAGCATATTTTATTTAATTGTGCTTGTTATTAAACTGGTGATGATGAATAATAAATTACATATTTTATGTAAAATTGATTGGTTAAATAAATAATTAATATCACTTTACTTGTGGATCCTAAAAAAAGATTGGTACTATTTGTTTGGATACATTTGTTGTTTTGTTACTTGTATGCCCAATGATTGATACTCCTATTTGATGTTATCTTAGTTCTAGTTGACTCATTACACTTTGACATTCAAATTCAATTGTTGATATTTTCGTTAGTTTTAGTCAACAAACTGAAAATTCAAACTAGAACTTATGAATTGTGATAATAATATCCTAATGTTGCTAATGTTCCATGTTATGAAACTATACCAAGGTATCAAACTGGTTCAATGGGATATGTCCATGTATACAGAATGGCAAGAAATAAACACAACATCGCAAAATAGGAATTACTGGACACATCAATTTTGAGGGATGTTTACATCAAACTAACACATTACTAATGGCATTGAATGTTGATGTTTTAGTTCTTTGACAAGGTTGTGATAAGTTACACCGTCAGGATTGAATAGTTCGGTAGATTTTGGAGTGCAATTGATACTAAACACCATATTCTACTCTTTAACACAATTAAGTAGTGATGTTTTGATATTAATATACTGTTGTGTATAGTTTATAGGTGTATTGGTGTTAAACAAAATGTTATTTGACATTGATATACAAATTAGTTGTACCTATTTAGGCTCTCAGCAAGTACCTGACATTCCTATATAGGCCATGCTGACTCGCCTGATGTTGCAATCTTAGGCCAAGTAAAAGCAGTTGAAGTATTCATAAAGCAATAGCTTGTGTTGTTCTTCGTATTACAGAAGAGTAGTAGTGCCTTCTAGGAATTTGCTATATGCAGTGGACTGGACATGCTGGAAATATATTATCTCAAATAGAGTACTCATCCGCCCGTGAAACATGTACTTGGGTTTGTCATGTCATCTGGATCTGTAAATTAGTCTTCTACAGTTAGCAAAGTGGCAAGACCAAAGGCAACTATAATTATAAACCATCTTACTTGTAAATGTTTATTTCTGCTTAATTGTGAAATCTGCACACAAGATCTGTACTTTTTGTATGTATTCCATGTATATTAATGATCAAGTAAGTTAGAATGTTTTAACATATGCTTGATCACATTCAGTTATGTATATGCTATGTTTCATATATTTATAATAAAAGAATGACACTCATATAAGTTAATTGATTTAATCTGATAGAACAATATGGGTGGAAAAAGTTCAAAACCGATGTCTGATCTAGACTTTCACATCGGTCAGACAACATAACCGATGTCTGATCTAGACTTTCACATCGGTTTGTTCGAAAGATTTTAAAAAAAATGTTTTTTAGAGCTTGTAGGTTTCATGTTTTAATGGATAATTATCCCATAATATACTCATATTCACCTAGAAATACTGTAATATGAGCTGAAATTTGTTGCAAAGACATCAGAATTATGCTTAAAACTGATGTATAATACTGTAATAGACATCGGCTGTGAACCGATGTCAAAGGCTGATGACATTTAACATCACACGCGAAGACATCGGTTCAGTTTTTTTTAACATCGGTTCAGAACTGATGTCTGATCCCATATTTCTAGTAGTGCATGTCCCCTCCATAACATTAGGAGTATCGAATGATTGAATATCCCATCAACTATTATTATATTATATTTTTCTTACACGTTATTTTATATTTAATGAATGAAAATAAACAAGGTAGTAAGTGTACGTTTAAAACGAAATGATTAAATTTAATCTGTGCCGTTAGTACGTTTACAAATAAAAAAACTAAAAATTAACATATATTTGAATACAGAGTTGACCAAAATCTTGAATTTTATTTAAATAAACTATATGTACTGCAATCATAATATACAATAATGTAAAATTTACATTATTGTTAATATTAAAGGTCATTTTAATAAAAAATATTAGTTTTTGAAATTCAACGTATGTATGTATGGGAAAATGTTAGTTTTTTATTTACACTACTATTAACAAAGCAAGATTAAGTTATTTGTATGTGTGTGTTAACATGTAAATTATTGTATGTTACATCTCTTAGTAAATTATGATGATTTCAATTATTTATATGCTAAATATTTTATTTATGTACATGTATAATCATTATTAACATATAGTGAGACAATTGATTACTTAAATAACTTGCATTTATAATTATTCAAAAATAAAAATTATGTAATAAATAAATTGCTATAATTTATATATGGTATTCACATTATCATTGACAAAAAATCCATATCTATTTTTTACGCAACCGAGTATCAATCATGGTTGTAACTTAAAACTGAATTATATATTTTTAAGACTTATTATTGATATTCATGATTTTTATCAAGAATTCGAAAGAAAAATTGTAATTATATCGTTATTTAAACCATTTTTAAGTTTCTTTCATTACGACTCTAATATTTCTTAATATAATAATTTGATAACATTTTATACTAATCTCCAAAAATTAAAACAATTCAGTTCAATAAAGTTTTATAAATATCAGCTGACCTTGTTAATCCCTTCAAATTATTGAACAATATATGTTTTTTTTCCTTAAATAATATAAAATGCATTGAATCAAATGCTACAATATAGGATAGATATAACTTTTATTTGAATAATTCAAAATATTAAAATAATTCAAAATATTTGTACAATATTATCTTGATCAATGAATATTGCTATCTAAAAGAACTCTTTTTAAAAAGCTAATTTTTTTAAAGTGAAAAATGAAAAATAAATCGATTTAATATACCATCGTAGTTTTAACAAATCTTGTGAGATCCCATTTCAAATTTCAAATATTCTTAAAATCGGGAAAATTTCCAAAAATAATAATACGTTACCAGTGATGTTAGTAATTTTAATATAAATAATCAATTGACTTGATCATATAAAGACCTCAAACACATTAATTTATATAAACATAAAATATTAAAAAAAATCACATTATTGGTAAGATATTCTCGCCGAGAATGTAATTTAAATTTACTAAACGTAGAATGTGACGATGTTTTTCGGCCAGGTCATGTAGTCAAATTTCAAATATTTTTTGAACAATGGGCCAAGTTCTAAAATGCATTGACTCATTATAATTCGAACTTATCTAAATATGTAATACCAATATAAATTATTTATATATAAGCGATTCTATTTTCAATATTTTTTTAGAAATTATATATGTACATTTTAATTACTTTTTATAATAAAAAATATGTTAAAAATATTTTAGATATATTTTCAAACTAAAAAATTATTAATAGTACTATGCCTAATTTTATATCTGGAATTCAGTTCTTTAAAATTAATTGTACAAATATTCATCTAACTATATTTTTTTTGCGGAATTCAAGTAAGTATCTTTAAAGTTAAATAAAACATTCATTTAGCACACTTACATATTATGTGTATGATAAAAAGCACATGTGACAATATAGTATAGTGGTAAGTTGAATGAAATAACTTGTGTTGGATTCCCACAAAACTTTTCAATGAGACTTTTTAATCTCATGAAATTGTACCCTTGTTCTCCTATTATATATAGAAGAGATTCGAGATGAGCTTGCATAAACATTTGAAATTGGATCATGTGACGATTGGGGAAAATCTGAGGTGTAAAAGGGCTTTTCTTGAATGTTCTGGAGCTTGTTGCATTGCAATAGCTTGTCATATATCGCATTTCTGACATGATGAGGTCTCAAATGGATGCTCTGTTCCGGTCATTCATATAGGTGAGTGTGTCTCTAGGAAGCTGAAGGAAGAAAATGTGAAGCAACTTGAAGCTGGAAGTCCTCTACGCATTGTTGTTTTTCGACAGGCACAACTTTGTTGGCAGGGATTTATCAAGATAAACTTCACAATGAGGTATGCTAGTCTGCTCCCTGAAACTTTTCATTTGAAGCTCGTTGGCACTAACAACCTAATTGACAAACTCTAGGATGCATATATGAAGCAGAAATTGAGGGGCTTGGATATATCAAAGAAGTTGTTAAGGCCACTGGACTTATCATTAATCATGTTTACATATTTTAAACTTCTGAAGATAAAAGTACATCAGCTTAATTAGAAACAAAAAAAGTTCCTGACCTCTCGTAGCCTAAATTATAGACATAAAATCTGACGGTTTTGCTGAGTGGTGCTGCAGACTGATAATCTTGAAGAAGAATCAACATTCCTGTTCTTGTTCCTAACTAGTGTTTAAGGGGGTGGGTTTGACTTTGACTGAACATAAAAAAATTTGTAAATGTTGGTCCTTGTTGGAATACAAGAAACGTAAGGAAACACTTATTGTTTTTTAAGTTTCAGATATGGACAATTATATGACAAAATTTTGGATTTCTAAATATTATAAATATATCTTACATCAAACTTTTGTTACATAAAATTTTGTAAACTTTTGTAACAAAAAACTTTTGTTAGTGGACACAAGTTTTTGTCTGGCTTTCTTTTTACCGTCTTATCTCAAGCTAAATTGTATTGTATCTAACTCTTATGCTCCTGATAAACACTTATAGTCTTCTTTCCATACTGATCTTGTGATTTTATGCTTGTGTCCATATCTTGTTCAGGCTATGAATTCTTTTGCAGGATTATTACTACTTCTGATGCCTGAAGAAAATGCATTCTGGTAGGTTTTAATATTGATTGTGTTTTGCCATCTTCATACTGAAATAAACGAAAGCATCCTTAACATGATGTTAGTGATGCAAATAATATATGTAATAATTTTTGTTACCATGTTACGTATACAAAGAGCTCATATAATATATGTATTCTTAAGTTTGTTATGTTGTCAGGACTTTGATAAGAATCCTTGATGACTACTTGATGGCTATTTCTCAGAGGAAATGACAGAATCTCAGGTTGAAATTACCTGCTAATTGGTTTATATATGTCTTAGTCAAATATGGGGTTCCTTTTCTTCATTTCACTTTTTTAGTAAAGTTTCTCAGTAATCTGATAATCAAAGCTGAGTGTTGAGTAAGAAGATTATAATGTGACGTGTCATTATGTTTTTTGTTTAATAAGGTTGACCAGCATGTTTTTGAGGAGTTGGTGCGAGAAAGATTTCCAAGATTAGGTATATGTCTAATATAATTTTTCATTATTACCGGTACCACCTGCTCTATTTGTATTTAAAGTTTGGGGTTCTTACCGAATCCAATCTATTGCAGTCAATCATCTTGATTACCTTGACGTACCAGTAGCATCAGTCACTAGACCATGGTTTCTCACAATATTTATAAATCCGATGACATAGGAAAGTTATCAGCTTCCGTCAAGTACTGTCATATCGTTCTTTTTTACCAAAAAGCAAATGTAACAGAGTTTTTCAAATGATACACATTAAAAAATGGCTTATTGTCGTCTAATATATCTAAGATGACTTATACCACTGCAGATCGCGACTGTCATATCTGCTCTACTCACATGGGATGTTGCTGGAATTGTCAAGATTAAATGGAAATGGGATGCTATTATTTGGATATACAACATTTTGAGTTACCTCCTGCTTGATCCGATCAAATTTGGTGTCTGGTATGCACTTAGTGGAAAAGCTTGGGGACGGATAGTTGATAATAAAGAAAGTGAAACTGAACTTGTTTACATCATATCATGTACTTTCTCTACAAACCTACATCAATAGTATTAACTTTAACATCCACTGGTAGCTTATATGTTACCTATCCTAGATTTAGTTCTTGTTTATGGTATTGTTTACCTATGAATTTCCCACGAAATAAGCTAAGGTTTCTTATAAACATCTTCCTCTATTCTTGGTTTTCCCAAGATTGCATTGACCACACAAAAGGATTTTGGCAGAGCAGCTAGAGGGGAAAAATAGGCAACTGAGCAACGAACACTTCACGGTCTTCAGTCAAGAGAAACAAAGATGTTCACTGAGAATTACACTTTTAGGGACATAAATATTATGGCTAAGTTTTCATATGGTCGATATTGATGTAGTTTTATTATGGTGGTTTTATTGTAGTTTAATTACAATGGTTTGTTGTTGGGTTGAAATTATTATGTAGTTGGTGGATTTAGTCGATTTATAGTAGTTGATGGATAATTGAAGTTAGTTGAATTAATATTTTGGGTTCTATATTGATTTGGTAATAGATTGGATAACTTAAGGACATGTAATATATTTTTATTTTAGAACAGACAAGTGTTTCCATTACTATTCCAAATTGTTGGCAAAATTGAACAAATTTGCATATTATGTTGCTATTGTCATAAAAATTATGTTGCTATAGCTCTGGGTGTTGGGTGCCATAAATGGGCCCCACATGTGTTGACATGGCAAAGATGGGCCCCACATGTACTGACGTGGCAGTGGGGGTCCACATATGCTGAGGTGGAAATAGTGGGCCCCACATATACTGACATGGCAAAGGTGGGCCCCATACGTGCTGATGTGGCACATGTGACATGACAAAGTTGGAAGCTTATGTGTCATGTGGGACCCACTAATTTTTTCACGATGTTTTAATTCAAAGGTAGCATATAACTATGTTGTTATAGGATAACAATATTGTTGCTGTTGCACTCTGTTTTAACAAAAAAATATATGTTGGCATAGAGAATTATGGTGTTGCTATTGACCCCAAAGGCAACATCGAAAAAACCAACACCAGAAAAGTGTTGCCTTTGAATATTTTGGGTCTACATCAACATATTTTGGATATATACCAACATTATTTTTAGTTGCAATAGGCTGTTTATCGTGTATTAATATTACCAATACAAACGGCTAATAAGAATATTAAGTTGGTCATCCCATTGTTATTTGGGTTAATACCATCACCCGACAAAGCTAGTCGAAGATTTCTTGGCTCACTTCCGAAGGTAGGCCACCTGTAATCGATATTTCGCCAAGAAGGAGAGTCGGCAGGGTGGCGCATCTAGCCATCATGAATTCTTTGGTTGGAATGCCATGTTAACAACTCAGCTGTCAAAGAAGATTTAAACATCCGTTTAAATCTTGGGATGATCAGAAAATACCACATAACTTTTGCTGGGATATTATACCTTTCTCTACTATCCTTACCCACCTTCCAGCGAGATAGCCTGCACTTTGGACACCCGAAGCAGTGTCATTTACACTCCTGTATAGAACACATTCATTGGGACACGCATGGATTTGTATATACTCGAGGCCTAAATTTGAAGAGTTTTCTTTGCTTCATATGCGTTAACACGTAATCCATTATCCCGAGGTAGGAATGCGCTATCACTAACACCAAATCTCGCTGATTGGGAAGAAAATAAGGCATGGGTATGTTATTAATGTTGCATTAATCATACCAAAATTAGGCCAACAGCTAGGCCCATTTGGGAAGGCCCAAAACCCTGAATATTAATTAATTTTATAATTAATTAATAAGGCATAAGTCAGCTGATAAGATGAGTCCTGGTGGAGAAATAAATCCTTGTAGATTGGCCTCCAAGGAACCTGGTGGGATAAGAATCAGCTTCCTACCTCTTAGGACTCCAAAGTCTATTCTAATTCTGAGACTTGCCCACCACGTCTTCTAACCCAAGTCCAATTCAAGGACTCCCAACATCTATATAAGGGGCCTCACCCCACAGATCAGAACTACATTTTTTGACTTGATTCCTGGTAATCAGCAAGGTACGTGGGAATCTTGTAAGGCAGATCGTGTTATGAAACACAAGAGCAGTCAAATCGAGCCTCGAAGCTCACGTTCCATGGTAATAAATACATAATTAATATACCTTAGTTTTTGATCCATAACATTTGGCACCATCTGCTGGAAAGCACAACAATAACCATGGCGAGAACATGGAGAACAAGCAGCGCCCTTGAAGGAGGAACACCCGCGGGGATAACCCAAACAATTTCGTCAACCGTGGAGGTAACTCCGCATTTAACCTATGTTGTCACCCAATGAGGAGCCCAGTTAGGGGCAACTGAACCTCAACCTCAAGGGACGATTCCCCTGGCTCCTCAAGGTACGAATCCTAAACTTCAACAACTACATGCACCTGTGAATTCTCGACTCATTGGGTATGAATATTCAACTGTTGTGACCACTAACCCCCCTTATGGGATGCCCCTTTACCCCGAGATTGGAGGAAGTGGACATGTCGGACGGATTGAAGCACGGGGGCAAACAGCCCCCTACATACAAGGTTTGGCTCCTATCCCGGAGGATCAGGAATTTTCCGGTCCATATACTGAGAGAGACTCTGAATCTTCGGATGATGAAGTGGCCCGAAGAAGAAGACGTGCTGGAAAAGAGCCGATGGTTGATGGTAACGAACGCCATAGGAGCACCCGAGGAGTGAAAACCCAAGAAGTACAAGAGAGAATCATGGCCATGAGGTAGAAATTCAAAGGCTGAAGCGCGACTTGGAGGCGCATCAGGCTCCCAGGCCCCCATTACCACCTAGGAGGAGAATTCCGCCTCCAATCATAGACCTGGATGGTCCGTCACAGAGAAGGGCTGTTGTCCCAAAGGCTGATCCAAACAATCTTCTTCCCCTCGAAGATCTTGATGATCCTACTCCCCCATTCACTGAAGAGCTAATGAATGCCCATATCTCAAGGAAGTTCAAGATGCCCACTATCAAAGCTTATGATGGCACGGAAGATCCCGCTAATCATGTTAGGACATTCTCGAATGCACTTTTTTTGCAGCCCGTGAATGATGCTATTAAGTGTCGGGCTTTTCCTCAAACCCTGTCGGGTATGGCTCAAAGATGGTATAGTTGTTTGCCCCCGAACTCTATTGGGTCCTTCAGAGAAATAAGTTAGGCTTTTATTAAGCACTTCATCAGCAGGAGAGTGCATGAGAAAAGTTCAGCATCCCTCATGAGCATTATGCTGGGAGTGAAGGAATCCTTGAGAGACTACCTGAATCGTTTCATAAAGGAAGCTTTAAAAGTCCCGGACCTTGATGGCGAGGTAGCCATGATAGCACTGCAACAGGGAACTAGGGATGAGTTCTTCAAGATGTCTTTGGCCAAGCGCCCCCCTGAAAGCATGTTGCAGCTCCAAGATAGGGCCGGGAAGTACATCAAGATGGAAGAGAGCATGAGAAAGACCGTAGTGAGCAACGAGATCGCTGGAGGTAAGAAGTGGAAAACTGATCTGGAATATATCGAAAAGGAAAAGTATCCTAGAACTGAGCAAAACCCTAATTCAACCCTTAAGAAGGGAGGACCTGGACAAAAGTTCACTGAATACGCTAAGCTGAATGCTCCTAGAAGCCAGATCTTGATGGAAATCGAGAAAGATCAAGATATTCGTTGGCCTAAACCCTTGAAGGTTGATCCCGCCAAGCTAGATAAGAGCAAATATTGTAGATTTCACAAAAAAGTTGGTCATGACACCGATGAGTGTAGGCAATTGAAAAATGAAATAGAATTCCTCATTTAGAAAGGAAGATTGAACAAGTACACTGGGGAAGGAAGAGATAGGAATAACAATGACATATAAAACTTTCAAGATCGTAGGAGGGACCAAGAAGATCAGAGGCGTAATCCCCAACCTAGGGGGCCTGTGATAAACATGATCTTTGGAGGACCACGACCCCGAGGGCCTGTGATAAACACGATCTTTGGAGGACCACGACCCCGAGGGCCTGTGATAAACACGATTTTTGGTGGACCAACTGCTGCTGAATTATCGAAGAACTCCAGGAAAGCATATACCAGAGAAGTTATGCATATTGTTGGAGAAGCCCCGATGAGGGCTAGGACAGGAGTGACAATGGATTTTGATGATTCTGACCTGGAGGGTGTGAAATTTTCTCATGACGACCCACTGGTTATAACACTTATAATAGGAAACAGCCCGGTCAAGAGAGTCCTCGTGGATAATGGTGCTTCGATGGATATCTTGCTCCATGACACCTTTTTAAGGATGGGCTATACTGACTCCTAATTGACCCCAACTGACATGCCGATATATGGATTTGCGGGAGTGGAGTGCCCCATGGAAGGAATAATCAAGTTACCAACCACCATTGGTCAGGAACCAAGGCAAACAACACAGATGTTGGACTTTGTGGTGGTGAAGGCTAGTTCAACTTAACACGCTATCATGGAAAGAACGGGGATTCACGCCTTCAAGGTAGTCGCTTCTTCCTACCATTCAGTTATGAAGTTTCCCACCCGGAATGGGATTGGAGAAGAGAGGGGAGATCAAAAAATGGCTAGAAGTTGTTATGTAGCCTCACTAAGGGCAGATGGAGTCGGGGGGCAGGTTCTTCCTATTGAAGATCTGGATATTCGAGAGAATGATGAGAAAAGAGGGAAGCCAGCAGATGACTTGGTTTCGATTCCTTTAGCTCCCGAGGATCCTGAGAAGGTGACTTTCGTTGGAGCCACACTAGAGGAGCCCCTTTGAGGGATGTTGGTGAAATTTTTGTAAGAAAATAGTGATGTGTTTGCGGTCAGCAGCTGATATGCCAGGCATAGACCTAAAACTGATTAATCACAAGCTGAATGTGGATCCAAATCGGAAGACAGTGAAGCAAAAGAGAAGAAGTTTTGCTCCAGAGAGGCAAGAAGCTATAAAAGAGGAAGTAGAGAAGCTCTTAGAGGCTGGTTTCATTGTGGAGATACAATTTCCAGAATAGTTAGCAAACCCTATAATGGTGGAAAAGGCTAATGGAAAATGGAGGATGTGTGTGGACTTCACTGATCAGAATGACGCATGCCCTAAGGACTGTTTCCCGTCGCCAAGAATAGATACTTTGATAGATGCCACTGTTGGAGATGGGATGCTGAGCTTCATGGATGGATTTAGTGGATACAATTAGATCAAGATGTACAAGGACGACATCCCAAAGGTATCATTCATCACAGACTTTGGTGTTTATTGTTATCTTGTTATGGCATTTGGTCTCAAGAATGCAGGAGCCACCTATCAAAGGTTGGTAAATAAAATTTTTAAGGATCGTATTGGCAAGACCATGGAAGTTTATATTGATGACATGTTAGTCACAAGTCTAGTGAAGACTTACCGTATAACCCATTTAAGGGAAGCCTTTGAGGTCCTGAGATACCACAAGATGATGTTATCCTGCGAAGTGTGCATTCGGAGTAGGATCTGGAAAGTTTTTGGGATTGATGGTCTCTAAGAGGGGAATCGAGGCCAATCCTGAAAAATAAAGGCAATTAAAGATGTTCAAAATCTCACTAGAAGGGTTGCAGCGTTGGGACGATTTATCTCCAAATCTGGGGACAAGTGCTTGTCGTTCTTTAAGTCCTTAAAGAAGGTAAATGATTTTGTATGGAGTGAACAAAGCTAAAAGGTATTCGAGGAATTAAAGAACTATATGGCACAGGCCCCGTTGTTGGCAAAGTTAGCTCTGAACGAAGTTTTATAATTGTACTTGGCTGTTTAAGAGAATGCCTTGAGCGCTGTATTGGTTAAGGAGGAACTTAAAATCCAGAAACCCGTATACTATGTTAGCAAGATTCTGCATGGAGCTGAGTTGAATTATTCAACTATTGAGAAGATTGATTTAGCATTGGTAATGGCCTCAAGAAAGTTTCATTCTTACTTTCAGGCTCATAAGAATGAAGTACTAACAAATCAGCCCTTGAGAAATATTATTCATAGTCCCAAGGTTAGTGGGAGGCTGATTAAGTAGGCAATAGAGCTGGAAGAATTCGATATTAAGTATAAGCCACGAACGGTAATAAAAGCCCAGGCATTGGATGACTTCATGGTGGAATGTACCATACCCAGCCAAGAAGTCGGGGGGAAGAAAGATACCATACCTCAAGATAAGGAAGTTGATAAGGGGGACAAAGAAAAGGGTGATAAGGAGAAGGAAAATTGGGTTCTCTATTTTGATGGATCATCAAAAAAAATTCAAGTGGAGCAGGTTTGGTTTTACAAAGCCCCGATGGGTTCTTAACTAAATTTTCTATGAAGTTAGACTTCCCAAGCACAAATAATGTGGCATAATATAAAGCTCTGATAGCTGGTCTCGGCCTAGCAGGGACACTGAGAGTCAAGAATTTGAAGGTCTGTGGAGACTCGAAGTTGGTCATATCCCAAGTGAAGGGAGAGTTTGAGGCAAGGGATGATACGATGGCTAAGTATGTCCGCCTAGTAAGGGCTGTGATGACCCAATTCGATGAATGCCATGTTGAGCACATTCTAAGGGAGGAAAATGCTAAGGCAGATGCATTATCAAAATTTGCTTCATCTGAGATAGAGGAAAGTTCAGAAAGTGTATACTTTCACGTTCTGAAGACACGGAGCATTGATGTTAAGCTTGTAGCTCCTATAGGTCTGGGGACGTTATAGATAGATCCTATGAAGACCCATATTCAAACCGGTTGGTTGTTAAATGATGCTACGGAAGTACGGAAGTTGGCTGTTCGAGCACTAAGATACTCCTCGATAGATGGGGTTTTGTATAAAAGATCTTATGTAGTTCCTTACTTAAGATGTCTCAGGCCCGATGAGGCACGCTTCGCTCTTGAAGAAGTGCATGAAGGTATATATGGGCAACACTTGGGGGACAGGTCACTAGCTCATTAGATAACCCGTTTAGGCTTCTATTGGCCAGAAATTATGGCTGATGCCAAAGAGTATGTGAAGAAGTGTCACCGTTATCAGAAGCATGCACCTGTCGTTAGACAATCCCCCGAGATGCTGACCTCCATCAACTCACCCATCCCCTTTGCTATATGGGGAATGGATATACTTGGGCCTTTCCCCATGGCCATGACACAAAGGAAGTTCCTAATTGTAGTCATTGATTATTTTACTAATTGGATTGAAGCCAAGCCTTTGGCCAAAATCACAGCTAAGCAGGTAGCACAATTCCTTTGGAAAAATATCATGTGTCGGCATGGAATTCCCTGTATCCTAGTCACTGACAATGGAACACAGATCAATAATGAGGAATTTAAGAAGTATTGTGAAGAGAATGAAATTGAATTACGATTCACCTCTGTGGCTCACCCGCAAGCCAATGGGAAAGCAGAAGTGGCGAATCGATTAATCCTGGATGGACTAAAGAAGAGGATCGAGAAGTCGAGGAGTAACTGGGTGGATAAAATACTCCCAATACTATGGGCCTATAGGACTACGTGTAGAGTCATGACTGGAGTAACTCCCTTCATGTTAGCATATGGGGCAGAAGCGGTTGTTCCTGTAGAGATATCACATTCCTCTCCCAAGATTCAAGCTTTCAATGCTGAGGAAAATGAGGAAGGGCAAAGATTAGCCCTGGATCTAATTGATGAAGTACGAGATGAGGCATATGCGAAGATAGTGGAATATCAGAAAAAGGATTCATTCTACTACAACTTAAGGCTTAAAGAAAGGTTCTTCAAACATGGTGACTTAGCCTTGAGGAAGGCGGAAGCTTCTGGTGTAGGGCCAAAAGGGAAACTTGCCCCAAATTGGGAAGGGCCATACAAGGTCAAGAGTGTTCAGGGTAGAGGAACCTACAAGCTTTAGACTATGGATGGTTTTGAAATCCCGAGAACTTGGCATGCACAAAACCTGAAGATTTACTATGTTTAAAGCGGTTGAGCGTAATTCTCACTTGTCAAGATGACAAGTAGGTTGAAAAGCACCTTGAAGCTTTGGTTGCTTAGGATTTACATGTTTTAGTTTGAGGTTTATTAAGACTTGTGTAAGGGATGAATACCAATAATTTGTGAAATTCAGAAAGTTTTCAAAATATGTTCCAATAACTAGACAAGTAAACTAAGTGCATGAGATGAAAGCATAAAGTTCGATGAATAAAATAGATTCAAATAAATAATACAAAGTCTGATAAGATAAGTCTTAAAGAAAATATAAAATAAATATGCCATGTAGGGCTAGAAAAGCTCTAAGGAGCAGAGGTGCACTCAACATCCATATCATCATCTCCTCTGCTCTCGCTGGAAGTCTCAGTCATCCCGGAGAAGGAAGAGCTATCATTCGCAGCAGTCCTGGAAGATGACTCGGCAGAAGGAAGAAGCGGGTCCTGAGGGATATGATCCGAGACAACCACTCGGGTAAGAAACCTCTGCAGTAAAGCCTCGTCATCAGGGCAGACATAGTCCGCCGGGTTAATATCAGGACAGGCCTCGTTCACGGTCCCAAGGGTCGTATCCCAGCCAGTCCTAAAGAACCCGGGGAACACCGAGTCATCCCTCACCCTCATAGACTGAGTGAACTCCTCCAAGTCCAAGTAGTTATCAATCGCTCTGTCCTTATCCGCTCTTAGCACCACCAGCTCAGCGTCAGACTCTCCGAGCTCCTCCTCCTTGCACTTGAACCTCCTCTCTATGGCAGCATACTTCTTCTGCTGCTTCTTGAGGGCATTATCCGCCTTTTCTGAAGCCCTCTTCCAGGATTCATCTTCCCTCACAGCGCCTTGGAAGTAGGCGTTACACTGAAATGAAAAAATAAATAGAAATGTAAGGCAAGTGAATGGTACAAGTAAAAAAAGAGTGTAATTGTAAAAAATAGTCATACCGAGGTTAAGGACTGAGCTCCCATGAGCTTTATTCTCTCCAAGTCAAGAGTAGCTACAACATCGGTGAAGTCCTTGGGAGTTACGCCGTGGTAAGACCAATCCCAGGCGTGCTTCGTGGATCCAACCATGGAATCCCATTGGCGGAATCCCTAAAAAGGCTGAAAGGCGACCGTATTAGTGGAGACAGGAGCAACAACAGTGATAGAGGCACTATGGGATTCAGCTCCCTCAGCTGGAACCTCCACCATGGGTCCTTGTGCTTCTGTAGAAAGTTAGGCTCCGTATCCTTTCCTCGAGTATCTAGACCCGCAAGGCGAGCCTTCTTCATCCTTGTAGTCTCCTCAACAAGAGGCACATCATCCTCGTTAATTTCCTTAGCAGCTACAAAACAAGAGAAAAAACAAAATAAGTGGTGTCAATAATGCATGAAAGAAAGTAAAAATGAGAAGGGACAAAAAATACCATGTTGAGAAACAGAGGATAGCCCTACGTGGATGAGGGAAAACTCCTCTAAAAGAGTCAGCTGATTGTGGCACCATCATCCCGAGTAAGCTCATCATAAATGATAGTTTCCTCGGGGGTTAGGTGAATGGATTTTAGGCTAAAATCACTAACCTTCCCGAAGGAAGATCTGAAGAGGGTGCCCCAGTCACCATTCTCCCACCTTAACCCGACAAAAATATTCCTCCAGTTTTGGTTATTGTCGGGAATGGTGGCGATGTTAAAAATGTGCTTACACTTGGGCCCTTGTTTAATGTAAACCCAACAACAAATTCTCGAAGAACTGTTATAACATTGGAAAATCTTCCTAAAAACAGCTATAGATAAAGGAAAACCTCCCCTAAGACAACAAACCATGAAAAATAAAATATTCCTCCAGGCGTTTGGAGGAAGCTGACAAGGTTTAATTTACAAATCATCAAGGAGGTGTGGAATGAAGGGATGAAAAGGAAACCTAAGCCCAACATCAAGGGCATCTGTGTAAACAAAAAGAGTATCGGGTTTCCAGTGGCAAGTACGGTCGCCACCAGAAACTGGAACTAGCCTAAGGGGAGGACGGACATTATAACGTGCATTTAACTTATCGTAATCTATATTGTGCCATGTGTTACATTGATTGAAAGAGTCAAGATGTGCAGTTGAGGGATATTCGTCCCCCTAGTATTAATCATATCTATCAAAGATATGTAAGAAGAGCGGATTTCGACATCCTTACCTTCTTTCAAAGCGGAGGCTATCTTGGCCGCTCTCTCGGAATTCTTATCAGCCATTCATAGAAGTTGGAAGACCTTGAAACCTTGAAAGGAAGGAGGCCGGAGAACTCTAGGGACTTGGCCGAAAAATTTCTAACAAAGAGAGGAGTGTAGAGAGGGAGTTTGGAGAAGTGAGGAGGAGTGAAGTGAAGTATGAAATGAAATCACTACCCTCCCACTCTTATATAGCCCCTGGGAGGGCAAGTTGGGCCTCAAAAAATCCCATTTGGGCCCAAGAAAAGAACATTCTGGAAGAATACGGAAATAAAACTTAAAATTAAATAATTTTATTGAAAATTCTGGAAGAATCCAGAAAGAACCCCAGAAATTCTGGAAAATTCTGGAATTGGGCTTAAGAATTAAGGCCCAACCCAAATTTTGTTGGGCCTATGGATATGAAAAGCCCAGTGTAAGGGTCCATGACTTCAAATTCATAAACCCAGTGAAGGGCCCAAATATTTGAATTGAAGGATAAAACCCAGTCAAAAAAGCCTAGAAGAACCTTGGGCCCCAGAAAGCCTAGAACGAAGGCCCAAAGGGAAGGAAAACCCAGTTCAGAAAAACCCTGACCTAATTCGATCAAGATTTGTTCAAATTTCTTGATCGAATTCTTTTGATCGAAAAAGGCCACCACCAGGGCTATGTAGGAGCATAATTTGGTCAAAAATGAAGATCTTGACCAAAATGATTGGGATTCCTGCTCGAAAAAAAGATAAATGCAGAAAATCTTGGCCGAAATTTGACTAGAATTCCTAGTCAAACACCCTAGGCCGAAATAGCCTTCGACCAAGGCATATAGGACCTTAATTCGACCAGGATCCTGGTCGAATAGGACTCCAGGTCGAAAAAGGGAGGTATTAAAAAAAATATATATAAATATATAGGTTGAAAATCTTGGCCGAAAATCGACCAGGACTCTAGCTCGAAAATTCTTGCTCGAAAACCTGTCGACCAGGGAAAACTGAGGGTTATTTCGAAAAGGATCCTGGTCGAACAGGATTCCTGGTCGAACCAGGTATAAAAAAAGAGAAAGAAAAAGGAAAAAAAGAAAGAAAAAAGAAAGAAAAGGAAGAAAAATATGGAAAATCCTGAAAAAGTGCAGAAGATTGAAGGAAATTCCTTAAAATATTTTCTGAAAATGTATATATTTTTAGAAAATGAGGAATAAATCCAGAAAATCAAGGCAAAATCCAAGAATTAAGGGAAAAATCCATAAAATCAAGGAAAAATCCCAGAATTAAGGGAAAATTCCTGAAAATCCAGGGAAAATTCCGAAAAATTAAGGAAAAATCCGAGAATTAAGGGAAAATTCCTGGAAATTAAGGAAAAATACCAGAAAATCAAGGAAAAATCCCAAAATTAAGGGAAAAATCCAGAAAATCGAGGAAAAATCCCAGAATTAAGGGAAAATGCCTGAAAATCTAGGGACAATTTAAAAAAATTAAGGAAAAATCCCAGAATTCAGGGAAAATTCTTGGAAATTAAGATAATTCCTAAATAATAGGGATTAAAGCAAATTATTGTAAATGTGTAGGTCGCTCCACGCTTTACGCAAAATGATACCATGTAAGGGAACAAGTGAACTTAACTTTTGCGAAACCTAGTCATTATTTCCCAAAAGTTGGGGGGCAAATGATAGGGAAGAAAATACGGCATGGGTATGTAATTAATATTGCATTAATCGTACCAGAATTGGGCTAACAGCTAGGACGATTTGAGAAGGCCCAAAACCCTGAATATTTAATTAATAAGGGATAAGTCAGTTGATAAGATGAGTCCTAGTGGAGAAATAAATCCTTATAGACTGGCCTCCAAGGAACCTGGTGGGATAAGGAATCAGCTTCCTACCTCTTAGGACTCCCACTACAAGAAAACAAGGCTAAATACAACCGCACAAATACAACCGACATCAAATTCAACCGTTTTCAGTTGAATTTAAGGGCGCGGCTAAATTCAACCGCATGCGGTCGTATTTATATACAGTTGTATTTACGCGGTCAAATTTAGTACTAATTACAACCGAATAAATACAACCATATTTATATGCAACCGTATACGGTTCAGTTTAGTCGTGCTCCTAAATTCAACCGCATTCGATCGAATTTAGCCTTACTAATTACAACCGAATAAATACAATCGTATTTATATGAAACCGTATACGGTTGAGTTTATCCATGCTCCTAAATTCAACCGCATTCGGTCAAATTTAGCCTTACTAATTACATCCCAATAAATACAACCGTATTTATATGCAACAGTATACGGTTGAGTTTAGCCGTGCTCCTAAATTCAACCGCATTCGGTCGAATTTAGCCTTGCCAAAAAATGGAAGGAATTTTCCCGCCAACAAATTTTGTATTAAATTGGAAATTTATAAAAGTGCTTTGAAATATGTTTTGAGTAATAATTAGATATCGTAGTTAGATATTTATAGTTCAAATAATAACTGTAGTTTGACTTTCAAATTATTTTGTATTTGTTTTAAGTTATAATCCAACCATAATAAATATTGTCAAAAATAAAAGTATACGGAAAAAATTAAGTAATTTGAATATTTTAAAAAAACAAAACAAATATTTTTATTGTTTTCTAAATTTTTTGTCACATCACTAAAATATATAGATCTAGACATCTGTACGGTTGGATTATTCATTAATATTCTAAAAAAATCGCAAAATCAATATGAGACCAAACACTAGTCAGAAGTACTATTCGAACTACTGGTTGAATGTTAAAAGAACAAACCAAGTATATTTATTTTTTTCTAAAAATTTTATTGTATAACTAAAATATATTGATCTTGACATCTGTAGGGTTGGATCATTCATAAATTTTTAAAAAAAATTGAAACATAAATCTGGAATTTAACACTAGTTAGTAGTACTGGTTAAACTACTAGTTGACTATTAAAAAGGTAAACCATATATATTTATTTTTTTTCTTAAAATTTGTCATATCACTAAAATATACAGATCTTAAAATCTGTACGGTCGGATCATTCATTAATATTTTAAAAAAAATGAAACATCAATATAGAATTAAACACTAGTTAGAAGTACTGATCAAACTATTAGTTGACTATTAAAAAGGCAAACCAAATATATATTTTTTTTTCTAAAATTTTGTCATATCACTAAAATATACTGATCTTGAAATCCGTATGGTTGGATCATTCATTAATATTTTTAAAAAATCGAAACATCAATATGGGATTAAACACTAGTTAGAAGTAATGGTCAAACTACTAGTTGACTATTAAAAAAATAAACCAAATATATTTATTTTTTCTAAATTTTTTATCATATCACTAAAATATACAGATCCTAAAATCCGTACGATTGGATCATTCATTAATGTTTTTAAAAAAATCGAAACATCAATATGGGATTAAACACTAGTTAGAAGTACTGATCAAACTACTAGTTGACTATTAAAAAGGCAAACCAAATATATTTTTTTTTTTCTAAAATTTTTGTCATATCACTAAAATATACAGATCTTGAAATATGTACGGTTGGATCAGTCATCAATATTTTTTAATAATTCGAAACATCAATATGGCATTAAACACTAGTTAGAAGTACTGGTCAAACTACTTGTTGACTATTAAAAAAGCAAACCAAGTATATTTATTTTTTTCTAAATTTTCTGTCATATCACTAAAATATAGAGATCTTGAAATCTATACAATTGGATCATTCATGAATATTTTTAAAAAAATCAAAATATCAATATGGGATTAAACACTAGTTAGAAGTACTGATCGCACTACTAGTTTACAATTAAAAAAGAAAACCAAATATATATTTTTTTTTCTAAAATTTTTGTCATATCACTAAAATATACACCTCTTGAAATCTGTATGGATGGATCATTCATTAATATTTTTTAAAAAAATTGAAACATCAATATGAGATTAAACACTAGTTAGAATTACTGGTCAAACTACTAATTGACTATTAAAAAAGCAAAACAAATATATTTATTTTTTTCTAAATTTTCTGGCATATCACTAAATTATAGAGATGTTGACATCCGTAGGGTTGAATCATTTTCCTATTTTAACATTCAACTATTAGTTTGACAAGTACTTCTTACTAGAGTTTAGTCTTATACTGAGGTTTCGATTTTTAAAAAAATATTATGAATAATCCAACCTTAAGGATGTCAGGATCTATATATTTTAGTGATATGATAAAAATTTTAGAAAAAAATAAATGTATTTGATTTACTATTTTAACAGTCAAATAGTAGTTTGACCCGTACTTGTTACTAGTGTTTAGTCCCATACTAATGTTTCAATTTTTTTAAAAATGTTTATGAATGATTTAAACTTAAGGATGTCAATATCTATATATTTTAGTGAAATGATAAAATATTTAGAAAACAATTAATGTATTTGATTTGTTATTTTAACAGTCAACCAGTAGTTTGACGAATACCTCTTACCAGTGTTTAGTCTCATATTGATGTTTCAATATTTTTAAAAATATTTATGAATGATCCAACTATTTTAGTGATATGATAAAAATTTTAGAAAAAAAACAAATGTATTTGGTTTCTATTTTAAAAGTCAACCAGTAGTTTGACCATTACTTCTTATTACTGTTTAGTCCCATATTGATGTTTCAATTTTTTTTAAAATATTTATGTATTATCCATATTAAAGATAATTTATTTAATATTGATGTGAGCTAAAATTTATCTTTTAATTTAAAATATATTTATCTTTTGGAAACACACCTATGAATTTCAACAAAACTAAATCTTTCAATCACTGATATTTTTTAAAAACTAAAATTTCACTAAATTATACACATGCTTTTTTAAAATAATTATCAAATCATATTATCAAAAATTTCTAATATATAAATTTTAGAGCTTAAAATTTTCACTTCAAATTAAATTCAAAAATTATATAATATTAAAAACAATCCATATTGCACGAGTTTTAGGCTAGTATGTATCAAAATAGTGTACGTATAATTATTAGAAAATCATATAAAAATTTTGAATTAAAAAATTTCATATTTTTAAAATTAAATTAAGTTTATATTATAATAGTATATAATAGTTAAAAAATTTGTGCATCCCATCACTTGTAAGCTAACTTACATAAAAAGGAATATGACTTTTTTAATCGAAAGAAAATAGCATTTGTTATAATAGAAAAATTCGGGGCTGTCACATAAAAGAGTTAAATGGACCGACCCAACATATTAAAGGCACAAATTACACAAAACCCACGACCAAAAATACCTCAATTTCAATAAAATTAGGGTTTTGTAGTATAGACACTGAACACACAAGACAGCAACACCAACACTCGCCGAGAGAGAAAGAGATTCAGAGAGAGAGGGGGAGGGGGAGGGAGAGAGAGAAACGAGATCCATTGTCAGGATGCCAGCCTACTACAACTTAAGCATTTGCCCAGCACTTGGCTTTAGTTGTGGTTCTAAAGAAACGAGGTCTATCTTCTTTGCTATCGCCGGCGGGATTACCAGAGCGAGGAGGTGATGATGCACCCTTTGAACTCATCTCCTCTCCGTCGGTCCCTCCTGCTTTTGATTTTTCTTTTTATTTAAGGGAGCTTTTTAGAGTTTTTTAGCAAAATTAAATTTATAGCAGTATTTTTTTAATTATTTTTGTCTAAAATTTCTCACTCATCTTGTTATAATCATTAACACTTTCAAAATTAAGGAGATAGTACAATGGCGGTTCCAGCATTGATGAAAAAGATCGTGAAGAAGAGGGTCAGGAAGTGTTAGAGGCCATGGAGAAAGCAAATTAAATTTTTGGGACTTGATTACGAAAGTTGAATTATAGTGTAAATTTTGATTATGTTTTCTATGTTTGTCCTTAAAGTTTTATGTTAATACGGTTAATGTTAGTTGATTGTATCTTTAATTTGTGATATTAAAATCTTAATTTGGTTAAAAATTATAGAGTTCATTGTAGTTTGGCCGGAAAATTGAGTTTTTTATCGGAATTTGCTTTGTAGCGATATTATGAAGTTGTTATTTTTTTATGTCTGATTTCTGTAACGATTTGCTATACAACACAGACTGAAAATTTTGTTTGTGGTCGGATTGCGACTACATGAATGTGACCGGATTTGGGCAACTCACCGGATTCTGAAAATTTCAGTTTCGGCGAGTTTTTTTTAAAAAAATTGGTGTTCACTATTTCAACCGAATACGGTTGAATTTAAAATTATATTTTCGACTATATGCAGCAAAACTTATTTTCTGGGCGGGTTTTTTGAAATTTTTTTAAAAAATTTAACTTTTTGGCGGGATTTTCAAAATTTTAGCAAAAATCAAATTTTACCTCTTTTGGTAGAATTTAAGCAGTTCTATTTAGGCGGTCATATTTAGCCGGTTGTATTTAGGCGGTCGTATTTAGCTAAATACAATAATTTTTTGACCGGTTGTATTTAGTCATTTTTTTTGTAGTGTCTAAAGTCTATTTTAATTCTGAGACTTGCCCACCAAGTCTTCTAATCCAAGTCCAATTTAAGGACTCTCAACATCTATATAAGGGGCCTCACCCCACAGATCACAACTACGTTTTTTACTTGATTATTGGCAATCAGCAAGGTCCGTAGGCATCTTATATGGCAGATCGAGTCACGAAACACAAGAACAGTCAAATCGAGCCTCGAAGCTCACATTTCTTGGTAATAAATACAGTAATTAATATACCTTAGTTTTTGATCCATAACACTCGCTTTCCAGTTATGTAATTTTAACACCAAATATAATTGTGTGTAGTCGCTGCACTCAAATATAGGTTGTTGGGAATCGGTCACAAACCTCTTAAAATCATGCGAGTCTTTATATTAGTCATCACACCCTGATTTACCCCCCGAATTACGATATGCTGCTTCACAAACCACAGAGCTTGTGAAGCACCAGCAGCCGCCGCTTCCGATGCAGCAGCCACTTCTGATGCAGCTTCAAAGGCTGATTTAAATGCATCTGCATTCTGCTCCTCTTCATGAGGGCGCAGTGTGCTACCAATAGACGACCTACCAGTATTGGATCTGTGCCAAATCCAATTAATATACCCAAGATTGAAACTATTCTCCTAGAGATGATCCCTTATTACTTTGACCAGAAATTTCTTGAAATTAACACATTTACAGCAGGGCCAAGGTATTTTGTTTAGGATTTTTACAATTTTCTTCGGTATAAATCAAAAACTTTTCAACCCCGACTTCATATTCCGACGAATCCCTCTTTTTTAAAATCCAGTCTCTCTCCATATTCATAGGATAACCTATTTCCTACCTAATTTTCATATCAAATATTTAAAAAACAAGCAACGTACAATTAATAAAATATATGTATTACTATGGATAATTATCAGCAAAGCAGAGCACGATACTGATTGATTAAAATGATGAAACAAAACGAAACATAGTACAAAGCAGAGCACGACACTAGACAATAAACATAGCAAATTAATATAATTTGTAATGAGCAGAATCAACCACTACCCGACGCCGATGCTCGTAAAGTAGTAGCTTCCACAGGCCAAGAAAACTCTATTCACATGCTAACTATCATTTCTCAAACAAGAATCAGAACTTTTAGTGTAAAAGTTCTGTATGTACTTATGTAATAAATGGATGATGAGAGGAAAGTCACCTTTCAATTGCTCTAACTTTTCTTATCCACTCCCCCTATTAATTCTTTGTACTAAAAAAGTATTATTTTAGCTACTTTGTTGTTTTATTACAACTATAAACAACTTACTTTTCTTAGACTTTTAAGTGGAACTTAAGTAGCCCTTGTCTTAATTTCCAAGTGTAGGTGAAGATAAATTTTTGCTTTTAATTCGTTATTTGTAGGCTCCAACCTCATCACCTTGTAATTTCTTGATCTGACCTACCTACAACTATCTTGTTAATTATTCGATCTCTCAAGCTAGAAGATATTCATATTCCCTATGTCTGTTTCATCCGATCATAACGCAATAGTCTGCCGTTTCAGAATATAAATCTTATAAATCAAAGCTAGAATCATATAGCAGAACCTACAAGTTCTGCTTGTTTGAACATAAAGTCATTAGAGGTTAATAAATTCATTAAAGTACATATATACATGTCATGAAGTACATTCCCAAACAAACCACTTCTGCTTTTCTAACTCCTCCGAGGCGACCCTTTTCTTCTCTACCGGGTAAATATTTTCTTTATAAGCTCCATATGTACGTGTTACTGAAGTGTTCTTTTATAATTTTTTTATTCCAAGTATGAATAAAAATCAAAGTTAATTATCTTGAAATCAAAAATCAAGACAGGGCATGCATTTTAATGTTTACATTATACTATAAATAGATGAAAGATGTTTACATTATACTATAAATTCTACATGGAACCATCTTCTTATCATTTTATATTTGTTTATATAAAAATTATATGTAAACTATATGCTATAATGACATATATAGAACAAAGAGCGGATTTCATCTATCATCCAAGTATTTAACTCAAAATAACCTACATTCCCTAAAAAACAGAGAAAAGACAAGCAACTCATTTAAACAAAATCCTATCATTTAAACAAAATAAACAAAAATTAGGGTTTGCTATATGACAAGCAACTCATTTCCATATTACTGAATATGTAACAAGCAGATGCAAATTCTTAAACTAATTAAAAATTAAAAAATTAGGGTTTCAAATTGAAACCCCCAATTCTGAAATTAGGGTTTAAAACTTACTTAGTTCAAGCTTTAACCTCCAACTTAGCTTCAATCTCCGACATGAACTCCAAACTTAAACTCCGAGTTGAACTCCAACTTCGACTTTGACTTAATGTAATGAAACCCCCAAATGATCTAGGAGAAAATGAGAGCAACTTTGATGAGAGAAACCTTGATGAGAGAAACCCCAAATCTACGAGAAAATGAGAGCACAAAGAGGGAAATGAGAGCACATAGAGGGAAATGAGAGCACAATGAGCAACCTGTTCTTGGTGAATGAGAGTTTTTTGATAAAAGATGAGAGATGAGAGAATATGTTTTTTGTTTTTTTTTATTTTAATTTTAATTTTTTTTAATAAAAAAGAGGGGGAAGATGTGTGTTAAAAAAGGGGGGGAATTTTACTAAGTCAAAAAACAAGGGGGGAAACACATGTAGGGAATGGATTATTTGGTTAGGGGAAACGGGGAAGGCGCGTTGATTATTTTTTTTTTAAGCAGACATATAACATCGGTTGGGCTAAAACACTGATGGTCATAACAACAAAAGACATCGGTCGCCCAAAACCGATGTAGAAACACATTTTACATAGGCTCCTGAACCGATGTCGAAGAGGCGATGTCTATTCTAATTTTTCTAGTAGTGGATATAATATAAAACGAAAAAGAAGAAAAATGGTATTTAGGTGAATTACACATAAGACTATTCAACTTTTATAATTATGTAGAACTTAACTTCCTGAGTAAAAACATGTGTTTGGTTTATTGATATGCATCTAGAGGTTATGTTGTTGATTTTGGTAAGTAATTAATGTTTTTATATTAAATAGCTACTTAACTTGTAATGATCAATGTGGAGTTTTGTAACACCTTTTTAACTAGAAAAGGTATGGAACTTGAAGTTAGTTTACCTGATAGGAAATACAGCAAACCTAACATACAGCAAATTTAAAAGTATAACTCATTTTGAATATAAGGAATTTTAAGTTACTTAGTTGAAAGAAATGAGGCCTAGAGCTAGTTAAATTTTACATAAAAGTATATACATATTTCTACCAATATAAATATAAAAATCATAATGCAATAAAAAGTCCTTATGTTTCAAAAAGTTTATCTATATTTCCTCAATTTGTAGGGAAAATATTGATAAGCATTAGAATATTAATAAGAAAACGTGGATTCAAGATTTTAGGAGGTAAGAGTGCAATCTCATCCATGATAATTGAGTTTTAGCAACAATTACATTTTACCATGATGTATTTATAATTAAGTAAATATATAGTACACCAATTCTAGTCTTTAAGCTAATGAGAGCTCCTTTAGTTGCACATGTCTAGATCTGGCTATTTAGTCTTCAAAGTAATGAGGTCGAGCTGCATTAGTTCGACCAAATATGGACCAAGACAAGCGGCTGACCAGTGTATATCTCACCACGTTCTTCATCATAAAAGATAGAAGTGATGTCTTTTAGTGCATCTTCAAGAGTGCTCTTGATTTCAGTACCTTTGATTGGCTTGCTTAAGTTGCACCTACGACCACTCCACTTGAATTCTTTTATCAGACTGGTGTTACGAGTATTGATCTTGGCAAGGCATTTACCGGTCACGATACTGCTGATCTTTATTGAACCAGCTGCACAAAGACACATGAAATGCAATATATATAATTCATATGTTAAGAATCAATCCACACTGTGTGCGCGTGCGAACGTGGTGTATTAATATTTAGCATCAGGTATTGAAAAGGATGTTTACCATTTTGTCCCAACCATAGGTCATCTAAATTAGCCATGCATAAATGTTCTTAAAGTTTCTACGAGGAGACCCCAGAAGTTGATCATTAGATAAAGGCACAACCTCCCAACGTAAGTTCATGACAGCTACTATTTCGTTCCTTAATGTCAGCTCAGAGGTCAGAACCTGTAAATAAAAATTTCAACTATTACAAGTTATAAAGGGAAATAAAGAAGAGATTCTCATTCTCCTGCTTGACTAGCACCTTTTCATGGAACAGTTCAATAAAATTCACTCTTGTGTGATGTAGGGGATAACTCAAGGATTTAAGAACACATCCATCCTCTATTGAATGAAACTTAAGAGGGGCATGTTTTCCGGCATTGGTATAAATCAATATCATTAATCCCCAGCTGTTTGTCAAGAAGATGTGTCAAAATGTTATTGATGGCAGTTACCACAAAATATTATTCAAAAAAGTGTAAACATTTATATTCTAAGAAATATCTCATGAAAATAGGTGTTAAACAACTGCAAGGTGCTGTTATAAAGTTCATCCAAGGTGTTGTTAAATAAGCTGTTTGATATGGTGAGAATACTTAGGGTAGGGCAGTACATTTAAACCAAGTTAATACCTACAATTTATTAATTTCATTCAGTTTATTACTATAGCTAAAATGATTTTGCGTTACATCAGAGGTACCATAAATTTTGGTCTAGCTTACACGAAGAACAGTGGGAATAATGTGGTGACTGGATATTCAGATAGTGATTTAGCAGGCCAAATTGAATAAAAGTCTGATCTTCTCAAAAACAAAGATATGATGGCCGCCACTGTTGCAACTTGCCAAGCTATTTGGTTGTGAAAACTTCTTACTCAGATTATTGGAGAGAGCACGGGTCCAGTGCTATTATATATTGACAACAAATATGCAATTGACTTGGCAAAAAATTCGGTGTTTCACGGACGTAGTAAGCATATAGATATTCTTTATCATTTTATCCGTGAATGTATTGAGAAAGGTGAAATCATTGTCAAGCAGGTTAGTACAGACAAGCAATGAGCTGATATCTTAACTAAAGCACTTCCAGTGATCAAGTTCGAAAAAATGCGCAGACTTCTTGGTGTCAAAGAGCTTGTTGAACAAGTTTAGATTACGGGAGAATTTTGTTGGTTCTTTTAATCTAAACTTGTATTTATTTTGTTTTTTTATATTTTTTTTTCATGCGTTTTGACTCAGTCTACATGTGTGAAGTAGTTGCTTGCTTTTAGGATAGTTGCTTGCTTTTAGGAGATTAGAAGAATAATGTTCAGTAGTGGAGACTTGTTAGGAGTTTAGTTATTTTCCCTAGTTTGTAGCTTGCTTTCTCTATGTACTCAGTTTAAATATCTCTTTTGCAGTTCTAATAAAAACTAAGCTATTTGATAGCACAACTTTTGTTTTCTCTCAGTTTTTATAAAAAACACAAAAAGTATAACCAACAATCTTTAGTGACTACAAAATGGTTTTCTGCTTTCGCAGGGAATAAGAGCAATGGGAGATCCCAATGCAATAAGGGAATAAGTTACCATCAGTTGCTCTTGAAAGTAATGCGGATGATATGTGGTTAGTTCAGATAAATGGCCCAAGGGGTCCCGTACCATTATCCAGTTTCGTTGTTTGGTAAAAGTTGAGCTATTTGATAATTTACAAAGTAGTAGAACTTCATCTTGTTGAAAATTTGAAAATAGACCTTTGTGCACCATTACTAGGTTTTAGAATTTTTATGTTCCTGTATTTTTTTGGTTGTGTGCCTGTATAGGTTTTATCGAGTTGTGTGCCTGTATAGGTTTTATCCCCGAATGAGATTTTTAACTTTTATATCTTCTGCCGTATTCTTGATATGAATTTCTATTATATATTTTTTTGATATCATTATTCTTAATTGCATAGTTTTTAGGGAGTCGTTCGTATGTACATATTTAAGATTTATACATAAGCTCAATTTAATTAAGTTAATATAGATTGAATTTAGGTAAAGATATTTGTTGTCGTGAATGAATTATTAGCAAAGAGAAAATAATTCTTTTCAAACTATAAATAAATACTACTAGAAAAAATTTCTTTAAAAAAATCAAAAAATATATATTTAAAATAGTGCACAAAAAATATCTATTGCATATATTTTTTGTTAGTTGCATTTCCATATCCACATAATATAATTTAGAAACTAGGGACATTGCCATTTGTAATTGTTTAATTAATTTAGTAACTAATTTTGAATGACACCATATGCCATCCTCATGTTTGGGAATCTAGGAAATATATATATATATATATGTACTCGATCATCTTTTTTTAGTCAAAGAAACTAATTTTGAATGGCATGTATTGATGTTTTTTTCTTGAGAAACAATGTTGGCCGCAAGTAGCCTAAAAATCTAAAATATCATATCACTTCTCACAAAATATTTTAGTGGGATTACCAATCCAACGAAAACTTATCAATAGTAACATAGTGTTATCTGGCCCGCTTTAATGTCAAATGATCTAGGAATAAAAGGAAAAGATAAGGTGAGAGAACTAGCCAATATACGAATATCCATAATAAAACAAAAAATTACCAATAAATGGCGTATGTTCATAAGAGTTCTTAAAAACCAATAGCTTAAAATTTTGATAGAAATGAAATTATTATTTGGTATAACCACAAGGAATGAGACCGCACTTGCCTTGTCGGAATAAGGGCCCAAAAATATGATTTTATTATTTATATTTGTATACAAGTATAAGCATGTGTTAGATATTTATGTTCTTTGTATGCTTATAAATTTTGACATCTCTCCACTTTCTTTTTTTTTGCTAAATTAAATATATATTAACAAGAAAGAGGGATTAACCTTTGTCATGCAGTCTAGCATTCCTCTCTCGTAAAATATGATAGCAGAACACCTGCAAAGCAAGAAGCCCCAAAGTACTATGCCCCTTATGAGAAATTCTCTTTGAGTCCATGATCAAATCATTCCAGGAAATGGCAGTGATAAGGAGCCTAAGAGAGAAGGCCAACCTCGAGAGAATTGATCTACTGTAAGTACAGTGAACAAAAAGGTGGTCACTAGTTTCAATCCCTCCTACACAAAGATTTCAAAAAGGAGAAACCTGAAGCCCAAAGCGAGCGAGTCTGGTGAATGTTGGGAGCCTCCCTCGACAAACAATCCATTCATGATGAGCATAGTGTGGGACACTAAGACGGTGCCAAATGGAGGAGCTCCACTGTTCTTTTGTAGCTCGAATTCTTATCGAGTTCCAGATATGCCAGATCTTGAGGTGGTTTAGGGGCCTCAACTCCCAACTTAAAGTATCAACTTTCGAAAGGTTGAAGTTCGGGTTATCAAAGTGAGCAAGCTATTGTACCAAGTTGGCACTAAGCTGTCTCAGTCGAGCGTTAGGATTAGGAAGGCACCACCTTCCAGTCTTAATGAGATCATTGACCATGGCTTCTTTCCTTAAGTTCACTTGTAGGTAAATCGAATCGTGTTTTGTTTTGGCCAAATATTTGTGTTGCCACCATGGGTCAAACCATAAAGAGGTGGCTCTTCCATCCCCTAGGTTAAACCGAAGAAACTGAAGAGCAGTAGGCCTTAGTTTCAGCACCTTCCTCCAATTCCATGAGCAATCAGTCAGAATCTCCCATGACCCAAAATTTGTTAGATTTGAGATGAGTTGAGTACACCCAAGACACCCAAAGAGAGTAATCCTTGTTTACTACTCTACACAAGTGTAGGAGTAATTGGGAATAATTCCACTCCTCAGGTTTACGGAGCCCTAAACCTCCCTCATCCTTGGGGAGGCAGATGTCACTCCAACAGACCTTGGCTCCTCCAACTTTTGAGGTGTCCCCTTTCCATAAAAACCTTGTCATCAACCGCTGGATGTGCTTATGCACAGCTCTCAGAAGAATGAAGTGGTTAGTCCAATACGCCTCTATAGAACAAAGAACAGCTCTGATCAGCTGAACACGGCCTGCTAGAGAGAGAAACAATGTAGTCCAGAGATTCATTCTAGTAGTTAATTTGTCGATAAGGGGAAGGCAATCATCAATGCAAAGTTTTGAAGAAATAAGAGGAACACCCAAGAACGAGACCAGTAGACAACCATGAGGAATTCTAAAGGCATCATTAAACCAACAAACAACATCTTCCTTGCAATTGCTAAAGAAAACTGAGCTTTTGTGAGCATTAGGGCTAACACCACTAGCTCGCAAAAATTTCTCTAAACAATGCATCAGGTGGTTTATAAAATTTTTGTCCCCGTGAGAAAAGAGCATAACATCGTCCGCAAAAAGAAGATGGTTAAGTTGTAAACCTTTACATTTCCAGTAAAATCGAAACAATGGATTATTGGATTGGAGAAGCAAGGTTAAAACGTTCATTCCTAGAGTAAAAAGATATGGAGATAAGGGGTCACCTTGACGAAGGCCCTTAGCACCCTTGAAAAACCCGGAGAGAGCACCATTGATTTTCACGAGGTAAAAGGGTGTTGTAATGCAAGCTTCAATCCACGAAATGAAGTTAATAGGAAAATTGTACTTGGCCAGAATTGCCAAAATAAAACTCCAATCAATTGTATCAAACGCTTTCCGAAGATCTATTTTGATTGCGCATTTAGGAATCCCGGTGGCTCTTCCATAGCCCCTAAATAATTCTTGAGCCATCAAGATGTTATCCGAGATATGTCTCACATGGATAAAAGCTGATTTGGAGATTCCAACCAAACTTGGCATTACATTCTTGAGACACCCCGCAATAATTTTCAAAATACATTTGTAGGCAATAGAACAGAGAGAGATAGGTCGGAAGTCTTTCATACTAATTGGAGTTGAAACCTCTGGAATCAAGGCAATCGAGGTAGAATTGAGAGCTCTACTCATGACCCCTGTATTAAAAAAATGGATGATAGTATTCGTGAAATCTTCACCGACAATGTCCCAAATAGCTAGGTAGAATTCCACCGTGAAGCCATCGGGCCCAGGGGCCTTGTTCCTCTTCATTTTCTTGATCATTTTGAAGACCAAATCAGACGTAACTACACTCTCAAGACTGGATGCTTGAGCCTCGGAAAGAACGGGACAATGCAGATCATCTAAGATCGATAAATCAACCATACCATTGATCCCTAAGGAATTTTTGAAGTACTCTACTGCCACATTAGCCACGTTTTTCTGGCCAAAAGTAACGTGCCCTTCATTGTTTTCAATAGACAAAAGCTTTATGTGGTTCCAGTTTGAACGTGTTTGATTAAAGAAAAAAGTTGTGTTACCATCTCCAAGACTCAGCCATTTAACCCTAGATTTTTGATGAAAAAGAGCCTCTTCTTCGAGAATGGCTTTCTCAAGTTTTTTAGAAGCTATCAACTCATTAGCAGCTAAAATTTCATTAGCCGGATTGCACCCTATTGAATCTTGAATCTCCTTAAGTCGTTCTCTCGCTTTCTTAACATTTGACTGGATGTTGCCATGATTCTTGTTTAGGACAGAGAGCTCTATTTTCTCAAGCTTCAACTTTCACAAGCCTTCACAACTGCCTCTCTAAAACCTTCAATTTCAGTCATAAAATTAAAAAACTGAAAAGGCTTTGATATTTTCTCTACTTGCATGGGGACTGTTCAAAGCAGGGGGTTATGATCAGATAATCCGCGAGGTTTAACCAAGACAAACACCTCACTGAGTTGGTTGAACCATGCCCCATTGCCCACCAACCTATCAAAACGCTTATGAACTAGACTAATGGGTCTCTTGTTGTTCCTGGTGAACAAGGGACCCAAAGTTTTGATGTCATCCAGCCTTGCTTCCACCAAGCAATTCTTGAAAGCTTACATGTCAGTAGTTCAGTGCTCATGGCCTCCTTGCATTTCCTCTGCTCTAGTTATACAGTTGAAGTCCCCACCGACACACCACGGTTCCACATAATTGATGCTTAAGTGCTTTAATTCACTCCATAATGGCTCTCTTTGACAAAAGTGATCGTAAAATGGATCTGCTTTTCAATGAATATGACCAAGCATGTCACTTGCTGAGCTGACTTAGAAACTGCAGAGACGTGCCAAATATTTGGGTCCCAACCAACCCAAATTCTACCATTTTCATGATAATCGTAATTAAAAAGCCATTGCCAATGTTTATTGATCTTTTTAGAAACAACCACACTATTGTGAAGCTTCACCTTAGTTTTGATACAACACATTAAAGACAAATGTTTACTACTAATAAAATTCTTGACCTCCTTCTGGTGAGGAGATTTATTCAAGCCTCTCACATTCCAAATTGTAAAATTCATTGAGATGCGTTGGTGGCAGTTTTAAGACTCGCCAGTCTCGAATTTTTCTTTGATGTAACCTTCTTCTCTTTAGTCCCCACTTTGCCTGAACGAGGTCGATTACCAGTAAGGGGGTTGGGTGTCTCAAGGCCAAGCACAATAGAGATTTTTCCCTTACCTTTCCTGTTGTTGGTATCATAGTGAGTAAGAATTTCACCTTCCTCCAAATCAGCCAAAGTATCAAAGGCATTTTTTGTTGAGATCTTATTAATGGGATCATGATGTTCCTGTGATCTTTCAGGTTGAGGTGCACTAACTGCTCGAATGGGTACTGGAGTTGTTGGGGAGACATATTTGGGATCAGGTGAGCAGGGCTGCATGGGCGCTTGAACGTGGAGATGGTCCTAGAGCTCTCTAGAACCTGTCATGTGCGCTTGGCGACTGAGCGGCGCCCAGGAGAGATAAAGCTAGACAAAGGTTGTAGTGTACCCTTGGGTTCGACCTGAGACTCAACATTGGACACAATCAAGTCCCCAGTTACTTCATTACCCATAACAACTGTTGTCTCAACTGCATCGAACTCGTCAAGATCATCTCCTTGCGTAGCATTGCCTTCCTCACATTGTCTCAAAATCTCATCTTCATCTAAAGTAACATCACAACCCAAAAACTTACCCACCACGTATGGAACCATAGAACGATTCTGGACATAGTCTTCCTTAAGATATTCTTCATTCTCCTCCATTTCAACATCGGCCTAATGCACCTTACTGTTGTTCTTACCACCCTTCCTGTTATTAACACTCCCCATTGATCTGGATTTGGGTATCTCTCGATTGGGATTATCAGGGAAACGTGCCAAAGAGTGTCCAAATGCCTGACACAGGGAGCATGAATAAGGCAATTGTGAATACTCGATTTCAACTCGAAAGTTATCTTCCCCCCCCCCCCTCTGCTGTTTAAACACGGGACGATCATGTAGGGTGGCCTAGGAGAACCATACTCAAGCTCAATTAGCACTCGAGCAAATTTCATTGGAAGGAATTTCGAAGTTGCTTCATCAAACTTGATAACTTTCCCAAGGAGCTCATCCACCATAGTAATTCCAGAACTGGAATAACAGTAGGAAGGTGGTAACCCTAACTTGACCCAACACGACACCTTATAAAGAACATTACGTTTGATTTCAGTACTTTCCATCCAAAGTTCAAGGAAAAGGACTTGCCCTCCCAAATGGATAGAATTGAGATTAAGAATTGCTTTCATGTGTTCCTCCGTATCAAACTTGAAGGTGAAATAGCCTTTTGAATTATAAAAAACATGTAAAAGTCCTCTATTTTTCCATAGATTCATGGCCCTATCACGAACAAATTTGAAGTCAAAGCTCCCTTCAATAAAATGGCCAATGCAGCTAGTATTCCACTACTGCCTTGCTTGAACAAGAAATTCTTTTGGAGGAATGATAGTGAAGGAACCATCCTCATTAGTGACAAAAGTAGCTTTATGCTTGAAATTTGGAGTGGTAGTTGGGATACCTTCCTTAACCTTATCACTCCAAGAAACCTTCATTCCCCCTGCTCTACTACAATCACCTTGAAGAGGAATTGGTGATCCAGCAATGGCTACAGCGGTGCCAGATACTGCAGCCACCACAGTCTCCCCAGCCGCCTCGGCTACCAACTCCTCCACAGGCTCCACAACATTGCCCACAACACCAGGGCTCCCAGAACCACCAACAATATTGTTTTAACTTACTAGGCTCAAAACTCTGTTTTTCACAGCAAAACTATGAAGTAAATTTTTTAAGGACTTTGAGGAATTTTCCGAGGTATTACCTTTTGTAACAATTCAAGATGCATGCAGTTGTTGGAGAAGACCTCCATTATCAACATGTTGTATTTCTTTATGCCCCAAAATCTCAGCTGGGTGAAAGCCACCATCACCTCCCGTAGCACTCCCTTTTGAGCTCACTGTGTTGTCACTTGGACCACCATCAAAATGAATGAAGCCACCATCTCTACGCAATAGGGTATGGGAGTTTACCCCCTTTGGATTTGGAAAAACTTCTTCCAAGTCCACATCTTCAAGGAGTCTGGTTCTGTTAATGGCTGCTATGTCAAAGTTGTCGGCATGGCCTATACCAACCATCATTGCAGATTGGCCAGAGTTAAAGCTAAAAGAACTGTCGAAAGAAATAAAAGAGCTAAAGAGAAAAAATGAGGGTATAGTAGAGATTTAGGGGAGTGGGGAGCAAAGAAAAAGAACAGGGTTGGTAGAAAGATGGAGAGTTTGGCCGGAAAGGGTGACGGAAGAAGTGAAGAAATGTGGTGAAAGAAGAAAGGGAAGAAGAGACCAGCGGATAAAAACACAGCCCGGGCAAAAGATTTGGTTATTAGGGGTTGAGCACGGAAAAATGAAGAGAGAAAAATTTGAAAAACATTTTACTTTCCACAGCTAATAAGGTGAAAAAACACTCTCTACTTTCATTATTCACTACAAGAAACAACCATTTTATCGACCGCCAAATCAGTCATTATGAGGCCAAATTCGATCGGTATTCACCGATAATGAATGAAACCAAAATGGTCGGATTATCTTTAGTCGCTATTTACTATTTTGGTCGAATTTTATGTTGACTGATCTTGACTAAGGCCACAAGTCGGCACCATCTAACGTAGCTTGGCTCGTAACATGATATATCAGTGCAACGTGATTGTGAGGCCCATGGACACGTGGTCGAAGTTAAATGATTTAGAGCAAGTTCAACGGGCGGTCAAATGGTTCTGATTTTTACCTTTATCGGCCACTTAACAAACGGTGTAGGTAGTGTGGCCTGGAAACAATGTCGGCAAGAAGTCAAAAAATCTTGACTGTGGTCGACCGTTTTTGTCCTTCGGTTGTAATAGTGTGGCCCGAATGATGTTTTTGTGCGGTCGTTTTTTATCATTTTTTGCATCATTCAGAATAAACCGTTTCAAAAAGCCCCGTTTCTTTTAGTGATTTTCAGTTAATGTGAGAGAAAAGTTTAAAAAATTTTGAGGTCTTAATGTTCTTCGCATCTCACTTTAAATAGATTGAAATAGATAAGATTCACCAATAGTATTATTTTTATGTTTTATATACAATTGTTGTTAAGCTTAGTTTTCTTGTTTTGCATTCTATTATGATTTGTATACATACTTGAGTTTATGTTGGGCAAGAATATACAAAGAGACATGTTTATGAACCAATTGCGCCATTTTAAATATTCTGTCATGACGTATATATAGTGTTTTATAAATCATATGCATACAGTGTTTTATACATGAACTTATGATGTTACCCGCGAATAAGTTTACAATTTTCAAAACTCAATTACCATCACAATACTATCACAAAATACCTGGAAGACTGTTGCCACTCCCCAATCTCCTTGACACGTTGACCATTGGGGGGAGTCTCTATCCCTTGACGCTGCCATATTTTAGCGCCCTTCTTAGTGTTAGCTATTCTTCTCAGCATAGCTAACCTCATCCGTCGCCTATTTTAGGTGTGTTTTTTCATTTATTTCCATTATAGTTTTTTCAGAACATACATAAATTACATGTTATTTATAATTTATACTTTTAATTTAAATAAAAGATTTAAAATCTTATATACCCCCTTAAGCAATTTTAACCCCGAAAAGCATGACACCAGTCTCCGTTCCCTTCCTGGAATCAGTTCAGTTCAAGTCTTTGTCAACCTCGATATCCATCTGGAGCCTGGTACCCGCATTTCCACTATGATTCAGTATCAAAGTTTCGCACCCTAAATGCAATTTTTATCCATCAGTATCGACATATGTTTCCTTGTTGGCTTCATGAACTTGTACTCTATTAGCATTATATTGCACATCAATAGCAAAATAAGTGTAGGCAACTGACCTGACCACTAATTTTCTTTTTCCTATATAATCATATCAATCTTCCCTTTCTCCGCTCCTGGATTTACTAGTCCATTCATCCCTCTTGGAGAGAAACCTTTACTTCTAACCCTTGTGGAAACATGAATGGATGCTTGAAGATGGCGTGGAATAATTTGGGAAAATTTTGTGCTATATTAATTAGTTATATACTCATCTTTATGCATTTCATAATTGAAGAACCTATCAGTTGCTCTTCAATTATATTTTACAATAAAATATCACAATCACTCACTTTTCTTCACTTTTTGTCTTCAATTTTTGGATAAAAAATTATCTTATAAAAAATAACCTAGAGTTTAATTACATTCCTATTTTGATCCATCAATAATGTTCATTGGTTTTGTGTATATTTTTCTCTAGACAAAATTTTCTTATAAAGTATTTATATTTTAATATTATTTAGTAGGACATTGTGTCCTTTTTTTATTTTTATATTAAAACTTTATATAAGTCATTTTAACTATGATACAATATTTCTTGAATTTTTGTAAAAAATTACAAAAAAACTTAGCGATGAAAAAATATGTAATCAAAATAAAAGTTACTAATAAAAATTAAAAAAATAGAAGTATTGACAAAAAGTAATACAATATTTTTATATTTGCACATAATAACGCAGCGCTATTTTATGACAAGATAAATATTCGTTTCATGAATAAATTATAAAATTAATGTTTATTTATCAATAAATTAAAAAAATTTCATGTCCAAATGAAATAATTTTATTTAAATACTTTTTTTTATCAAAAGTTTTTCTTTGAAAAAACTCTAAATGAGTTGTAATACTTTTGACATAATTCATATAGTGTATAGATATAGGTGTTTGAATGTAAATTGGAAAAACAAAAGTAACTTGCGTGGAATCACTCTTCTATTATCCAAAAACAAAGCAGTACAATATAATAAAAACAGAAGTAAATGGGTAAAAACTAGGCACACGTAACAGACTACTCCTACCACAACTCTGAAACTATTGTGTGCAGCTCCTAAAAAATCTCTACTCTTCTAAGACTTATTCAAACTGCCTAAATGCTGAATAAACAAATAACTAAATAAAATACAAGTTTCATATTAAATAAAATCCAACATTTCATATGGTTCCTGGTTCCTGGTTCCTGGTTCATTTCCCAAGTGCATAGCAGATACGCCTTGCTTCCTGGTTCATTTCCCAAGTGCACCACAACTCGACTTTTGTCATCTAGCTTTCTTGTATGCGTACCTATTGTTTTCATATGGGCCAGACACCCAAACACCTTCACATGACCGATGTTTGGCTTCTCCCCTTTCCAAGCTTCATATGACATTCTTTCATTCATGGATATGGTGGGTAATCGATTAAGAAGATAAACAGCATGTTTAATTAGGGCTGTTCACGAACCGAGCTGTTCGTGAACAAGCTCGAGCTCGGCTCGTTAAGAGCTCGTTCGGCTCGGCTCGTTAACGAACTCGAGCTCGAGCTCGAACAGAAAAATATGTTCGTTAAGCAAATCGAGCTTGAGCCGAGTTTTGGGTTGTTCGGCTCGAGCTCGAGCTCGGCTCGGCTCGGCTCGAGCTCGGCTCGGCTCGAACTCGTTCGTTAAAATTCAAAAAAATTCTAATATATCCTAAATATTTTTATATATGTATGATTTTTTTTTAAATCCGACTTCACTGTATTTTTTTTTATCTTCCAACGATAATTTTGCATACCATATGTGATATTTTTTGAGGTGATTTAGAAATTTTATATTTTAGTTTCTAATTTTAAAATGTAGCTTCATAATTATATTTTATTTAAGATTTTTTTTAAAATATTTTTCATCTATCCAACCGTATGTATGTTATAAAATATATATTTCAATGATATAACCAAAGTTTCACATCAAAAACAATTTTATTTGATTTTCTATTTTATGGTCAAGCATTAGTTTGACTATTAACGCTAACTAGTGTTTAATCCGGATTTGTTGTTTTGATTATTTTAAAAATACTTTATATCGATCCAACCGTATGGATGTTATAAAATATATATTTTATTGATATAACCAAAGTTTTAGATCAAAATAAATTTATTTGGTTTGTTATTTTAATAGTCAAACATTAGTTTGACTAGTCTTGGTAACTAATGTTTAGTCTTGTATTGGTGTCTCGATTTATTTAAAATTATTTCTAATTGATCCAACTGTATGGATGTCATTGAAAATATATTTTATTGATATAACCAAAGTTTTAGATCAAAATAATTTTATTTGGTTTGCTATTTTAATAGTCAAACATTAGTTTGACTAGTCTTGGTAACTAATGTTTAGTCTTGTATTGGTGTCTCGATTTATTTAAAATTATTTCTAATTGATCCAACCGTATGGATGTCAAAATAAATATATTTTAATGATATAACTAAAGTTTCAAATCAAAATAATTTTATTTGGTTTGTTATTTTAACAGTCAAATATTAGTTTGACTATTACCGCTAACTAGTGTTTAGTCCTGATTTGATTTTTTGATTATTTTAAAAATACTTTATATTGATCCAACCGTATGGATGTCATAATACATACATTTTATTGATATAACCAAAGTTACAGATCAAAATAATTTTATTTGGTTTGCTATTTTAACAGTCAAATATTAGTTTGACTAGTACTAGTAACTAGTGTTTAGTCCTGTATTAGTATCTCGACTTGTTTAAAATTATTTTTAATTGATCCAACAGTATGGATGTCAAAATAAATATATTTTAATAATATAACCAAATTTTCAGACCAAAATAATTTTATTTGGTTTGTTATTTTAACAGTCTAAGTACTAGTTTGACTATTACCACTAACTAGTGTTTAGTCATTAATTGGTGTTTCGATTTTTTTAAAAATATTTTTCCTCGATCCAACCGTATGGATGTCAAGATATATATTTTTTAGTGATATAACCAAATTTTCAAAAAAAAATAAATTTATTTGATAAGTTATTTTCACAGTCAAACATCGGTTGACCAGAATTTTTTCTGGCTCGGCTCGGCTCGGCTCGACTCGGCTCGGCTCATTTATGTTCGCGAACAAGCTCGTGTTCGGCTCGTTAGTTAACGAGCTCGAGCTCGAACATGTTTTTTGTTCGATTAGAAAGCTCGGCTCGGCTCGGTTCGTCAGAAAAAAAATTAAAGCTCGGCTCTGTTCGATCAAAACTCGGCTCGGCTCGGCTCGGTTCGTGAACAGCCCTATGTTTAATGGCCTCTCCCCATAGCACAAGTGGTAATTCCATCTGTTTCAGCAAGCTTCGACCCATTTCTACCACAGTACGGTTTCTGTGCTCGTCAACCCAATTTGCTAGGGTGGATACGGGGTCGTATATTGCCTTGCAATTCCGTGGTCTTCACAGAAATTCTTGAATTCCTAGGAGCAGAATTCTCCGCCATGGTCCATTCTAACCATCTTCACACGTTTGTCTGTTCCCTTTTCCACATGCGCCTTAAACCGTTTGAACATCAAGAATGCCTGGTCTTTACTCTTCAACATATACACCCACATCCAACGACTGTAATCATCGACCAACAACAAAAAATACCGATTTCCTCCTGCTGTTGTTGGGGAAATTGGGCCACAGAGATCTGCGTGCACAAGTTCAAGAGCCAGCTTTGCACAATAATTATTTTGAGCTGGGAAAGATTTTCGCGTCTGTTTCTGCATCAAACAATCTGTGAACACGCCATCTGGTTGTGCAAATTTTGGCAGTCCGTACAGCATCTCCATCGAATGCATCAAAGACAAGGCTTGAAAATTTATGTGACCTAAACGCGAATGCCACAACCAAGGCAATTCATCTGACTTTACGGTTAGGCACATACCTTTTCCCGATTCAATAATTATTTTATATAGCCTGTTTGGTGATCTTTTAACCTTCATCAAGAGCTTTCCTTTTGTGTTACGAACCCACAGAAAATTACCATTCAAAACTACTTTATACCCAACTTCAGATAATTGTCCAAGACTAATTATATTATTTTGAAGCATGGGAATGTAGTATACCTCATTAAACAGCCGTTCATCCCCATTCTTGCAAACAAAAATGATTGAGCCTTTTCCCTTTATATCCACTGTTGAACCATCACCAAACCTTACTTTGCCTGTCACATTGTCATCAAGATTACAAAATTTCGAGCGTTGTCCGGACATGTGGTTACTTGCACCATTGTCCAAATACCACAGATTTAACTCCGTTCTCTCAAGATCTTGTCCCAACTTTTTCATTACCTTCTCTTCGCTCACCAGCATAACGTCGTTCTCCGTATCTTCCTGTTCAGCAATCAACAAAGCAGGCTCATTGTACTCAATTTGACTCATGTTCACTTCTTGCTTTTGATCCTTATCCGTTCGTGGCTTCTTGCAATCCGCTGCGTAGTGACCGTAACCACTGCAATTATAGCAACGCACCTTACTTTTGTCATAACCCCCACGATTTCTAGCATTTCCTCGATACCTCTGATTGGATGAACCTTCACCATCTCCTTTGTTGTTATTTTACTTGATCCACTCTTCCCTTGTTAATAGTAATTTTCCTTCTGCACTCTCTCTTTTGGGCCACTCCTCCTCCGTGAGCAATAATTGTCCATTTCCATCCTCTGTTTGTCTCTTTGTTCGCTCCTCGTTTGCCTTCAAGGAGCCAATAGTCTCTTCAACTGTCAAAGTTTCCAAATCACTGAATTGTTCTATGGTTGAAACAATTTGTAGGAACCTTTGAGGCACGGCACACAGCAGTTTTTTCACAACATCATTGTCTTTAACTTCCTCTCCCAGAGCTCGAATGTTGGTTACCAATCCGTTCAACCTCAGATAGAAGTCATCCAATTGTTCACCGTCTTTCATGCTTAGAGATTCGAATTCACTCTTCAATGTCTCAACCTTGGCCATTTTTACACGCTCAGCACCTTGACACATGGTTTTGATAGCCACTCATGCTTCCTTGGCAGTCTCCTTATCAGCGATAGACAACAAGATATCTTCCTGAATCCCCTGGTATATAGCAGCCAAGGTGATTTTGTCCTGTTTGTCCTCGACCACAGCATCTTTCTCTTTTGTTTCTACTGCATTCCACACCCTTTGAACCTTCATAAAGACTTTCATTTTAAGTGCCCAAGCCGTATAGTTTTCTCTGGTCAGCATTGGGTAGTTCACACCAATCGTCCCTTCCTTTAGCATGTTCACGTCTGTCGTTGCCATTTTTGGCATATACTTGGGCATGAAATATTCCCAAGCTCTGATACCAAATATAGTGTATAGATATAGGTGTTTGAATGTAAACTGGAAAAACAAAAGTAACTTGCGTGGAATCACTCTTCTATTATCCAAAAACAAAGCAGTACAATATAATAAAAACAGAAGTAAATGGCTAAAAACTAGGCACACGTAACAGACTACTCCTACCACAACTCTGAAGCTATTGTGTGCAGCTCCTAAAAAATCTCTACTCTCCTAAGACTTATTCAAACTGCCTAAATGCTGAATAAACAAATAACTAAATAAAATAAAAGTTTCATATTAAATAAAATCCAACAATTCAAGTAAAGACAGAAAGAAAAAAAATTTAGGGTATATAAAAAAAAGCAAGCACATTGTCATTTCATTTTATGAGAATACAGAGCCTCCGCCAGTTGAGCAGAAACTTGAGGACCAACCTTAAATACAGTTTATTCCATATCTCGCTCTAATTCTGAAGGTATGATCCCTCTTTGTTTAGATCCTGTTGTACTAACTGAAAGTATTCCAATTAACTACTGGAGGGATTTGCTCTCTAGAGAAACTGTCATGAGGATGATACAGTCTTGTAATGGGTTGAATCTATTTAGATTCCACTCCTTAGAAAGGGATATGAAAGCCTATTATGTTCGAAATTTAGTTACGAATGAAATCAAATCAGTACCTTTACCCAAATTAGATTCTAGATTTTATGAAAGGATTGTTACTTTTGTTTTGGCTTTTGCCCCTTTGGTATCACCCCATTACAAAATTATCTGTGCTACAGCGCCGACAGCGAGAGTAGTTACATCTAAATTCATGATATTTAGTTTAGAAACTAGTAGATGGAAAGATACCAATGTTACTATGGATGTACATGAGCTGCAATACGGAAAGGGACTGTATTGCCATGGTGCTATTTATTGGATTGTGAGAAACATGCAATCTTGTTATCGTTTCGATATTGAAGCTAAGAATTTGACCAAAATCTCAATTTCCTCCAAAGGCTTCTGGTTCAGGCTTCAGGCATTTTGTTGAATCTAATGGGCACTTCTACATTGTTTGTGTCATAGATTGGGCACAAAAAAATTTAAATGTGTATGAGTTGGATGAGGTTACTATGAAGTGGGTTATAAAGCACCAGGTACATATTAATCATCTCATTTCTTCATTACCACGTGATTTTGGGAATGGGAGAAATCTGCAGAAATGTCACTACATCCAATCAATATTAAGCGTTCTGAGAGGAGAAGGGGAAGAAGACACAGCTCTTGTTGTAAATATCTCGGGCAAAGTTGTTCTGTATAATCTCCAAAGTAAGAAAGTTGAGGTGCTGCTATTTGAGCACAGATGAAACGGTATTAACGGTGGGTCAATTTTTTATATTGGTGAACCTCCATTTATTCATATCCTTTTGTTGCAACCCTATATCCAATGTAAGCATAAGCCCCTCATTACAAATTTTCAAATTATTTTCTATTTAATTTACTATAGCTTATATTTGGAAAGCATATGGGAACTGACATATTTATGTTATGTATCTGCTATTACCTTTACCTGTGTTGATGTTTACGCCAAATGTTTCTCTGTGCGGGTAAGGAATTTGTTGTCCATTTCACAGCCACACAACCTCAAAATGTTCTGTTTTTCATAAATATGTAGTACTAGAGTGAGAGGGGATCATACATCTTGAAGGAGACTAGTAGTAGTTCTTCTCTGTTGTGCGAATATGGAATTAGGTATTGTTCTTATTCATTCAAATTTTCTTCCCTCTTACAACTTTCGTTGTGTCAGCTGCAATCTAGCATAATATAGTAGATTGTGCCCCGGAGATAAATACTAAATGAAAAAAATCATAGTTTCTTGTTTTCAAATTCATGTATATTTTTTTTCTGAAAAATGAAAGTTATATTGACTATAAAATGTTTTTATGCATTTCACATGGAATAATTTGGGCGATTAAGTTAACATCAGCGCACTCGACTTTGTTTCGACTAAGTTTTTAAAGAATGTAAGCAATGGATATAACATGGATATTGTATGATCTGCATTTTAATTTACATAATAGAGCTACTTGCTGAAAATTTGAGAAGACACTGTGTCTAGACGGGTTTAAATTTCTTACATTTTATGTATTATTTCCGTGTGGGTACCTAGACACATTATATAGTTTTTTAATGTAATTTTTATCTTGATCTACTTAGTACCCCAGTGAGATTATCATATATTAATGTCCATTACAACAAATTAGGGCATTTATGATGGTCTTTTTTTATTAAAATTGTCGAATTGAACCAATTATGCTGAAAAATTTCCGTCAATTTTGCTTTTGCTCAAGTAGTAAGTTCAAATTTTTATCACAAATTTGCATTTCGTCGTAAGTAAAGGCACCACGATCCACCTTAGCAATTTAATAACAAATAAAATTATGATGAAACAATCATCATATGTTGTTAACTACCAACACAAAAATGTCGTATTTTAGTCTATGTGATCCTGTTGATTGTATATAAAAATAAAATTAGAAATATGAAAAGTTAGTACATTACGACGAAATATGTTATGAACAACCCTCGTAAATGACCCAGAATTTCAGCAATGAATAACCCAAAAATATTCAAATTAATGATATGCTTTTTTTCCAGGCCATTTTTGGCTTCTGAATCAATTCATTAATCTGTCTGATAACATATAATCTACATACAATTGTAGCACAAACCAACACCAATTTCATGTCGTAATTACTTACGACGATTTCATGTTTTTCGTCATAAGATGGCGCACCCAAATTTTTTGTCGTAAGTTTTTCATTGTAAATGCCTGTTTTTGTTGCACTAATTTACTTATACGGTAATTTTTTATGGTTTCCCGCATTTATAATGTTTGTATTTGTTCAATTTTATTGGTTTCATATGACCGTGATAGTTAATGGGGATATACGCTTACAAATTGTTATGTATGAATTCTACTTGATATTTAAATAGTAGCAAATGAACACGATTTTTAAGGTATGATCTATAGGTTGAGCACATCATATTTCCATTTGTCAGTTTGCGAAAAAGTTCAATTATGGACTGCATATATTTTACTTACCATATACAATTGCAATTGTTTCTTTCTTTCCTATGTACGTGCATGCATTATTGCTTCTTATACTCAGACTTTGGGAAATACTTCGTGGCTGCCAAATTTATATTAACCCAAGAGAGTTTGAATTCTGACACTCGCCCCTAAACTCGACTTCGAATTCCGAGCTTCTCATTCATTTTCTGAAACTCACATGGCTTTAACGGCTTCATAAATATATTAATTTAATTTTCTTTCATCTAGCAGTGCGCCAACTCCTCAAATTTCTCATTCACATGTTCTCGAATAAAATGTTATTTTATATTGATATGCTTGCTTCGAGTAAAATGATATTTTATGTTGAGGTTGTTACTTCGACGGTGTGACACTGAATTTTTTACGAGTGATAAATATAATAAAACATAAATTAGGTTATGTATTATAGATATTTTCACATACTTGAATCCGTATTGATATTTTAATTTGAAGCGAGCCATATTTCGTGAAATTCATAATGTGTCAGGGTGCGGAACATGTGAAGAATGCAAAGATACAAACACTCAAGGCTGAATTCGAGTCACTAAGCATGAAGGACTCAGACTCTCTCGATGATTTCTGTTTAAAGATCACAGGCATGGTGACAAATATTCGTGCACTTTGAGAGGCAGTAGCTGAAGCTTATATCGTGAAGAAAATATTAAGAGCAGTACCGCAGAAGTTCTGCCAGATTGCGTCCACCATTGAACAGTTTGGAGATTTGGATACAATGACAATAGAGGAGGCTGTCGGTTCCTTGAAAGTACATGAGGAAAGGCTTCGAGGACAGGGCGACAGTAGTGGGAGTTAGTTGCTTCTCACTGAAGAGGAATGGTTGAAGAAGGAGAAGGAGGAGAGCAAGTTGTTGCTCACTAGAGATGAGTGGATCAGGCGATTAAATAGAGTTGCAACAGAACAAAGGTCTTAAGGATGAGAATAAAATCGAGGCACACGTGATAAAAGCCGCGTAAGGTGTTTCAATTACAACATTCTCGGACATTTTGCTGCAGATTACAGGAAACCACGACGTGATAAAGAAAGTAAGGAGGAGGCCAATATTGTTGAAATTCTAGATAAATTAGCATTGCTTTTAACAGAATGCGAAGGCAAAGGAGAGAATATGATGTTATTGAACAAAGAGAAGGTGACACTTAAACTAGTTCAAGATGGAGAAGGAAAAAAAAGATACAAACCTATGGTATTTGGATAACGGGGCCAGCAACCATATGACTAGGGAACGAGAAAAATTCAGGGATTTGAATGAACGAATAATGGGGCAAGTGAATTTTGGAGATGGATCATTGGTCTACATAAAAGGGTGAGGCTCTATAGGAATCAAGTGCAAAATGGGAGAAGAGCGAGTCTTGAAAGAGGTATATTATATTCCATCACTCTGTAGCAATATAATTAGCATTGGCCAGTTGTCGAAAGAAGGCAATAAAATCATAATTAGTGGTGACTATATGTGGGTACGTGATAATTGCGGAAATCTTCTTATGAAGTCAAGAGGTCTATGAATAGGTTGTATAAATTTATTCTTGAAACCTGTGAACCACGGTGTCTGCTGTCTAAGACGGACGAAGATTCTTGGTTGTGGCATTCCCGATTGGGTCATGTCAACTTTAGGGCGATGATGGTAATGGATTCAAATAAAATGGTGCATGGTTTGCCAAAGTTGTCTCACCCGAAAGATGTATGCACGGATTGTATTATGACAAAGAAGATTAGGAAAAGCTTTCTATCTAAATCTGGTTTTGCTGCAAAGAAATCTCTAGAATTGGTTCATGGATATTTATGTGGTGCTTTGTCACCACCCACGATAGCAAGTAACAAATACATATTCCTTTTGGTTGATGATTTTAGCAGAGTCATGTGGGCATATCTCTTGAAAATCAAGGATGGAGCACTTCAAGCATTTAAGAACTTCAGAGCTCAAATCGAGGATGGGCCAGAAAAATGAATTAGAACTTTTAGGACGGATCGTGGTGGCGAGTTTTGCTCGAAAAAATTCACAGACTTCTGCAATAAAGTTGGCATTAAGAGGCATTTCATAGCGCCTTACTCGCAAGAACAAAATGGTGTTGTGGAATGGAGAAATAGAACCATGATCCAGATGGCTCGAAGTATGTTGAAACAAATGCACCTGCCAATTACTTTTTGGGGTGAAGCTATTCGACATACGATTTACATATTAAATCATCTACCAACACGTGTTGTTTTTAGAATGAATCCATTTGAAGCATGGTCTGAGAAAAAACCAACTATTAGTCATATACGTGTCTTTGGCTGCCTAGCATACATGAGATTGCCAAGTGGTTCATAAAAAAACTTGAAGATTGAAGCAAGCCAGTCATTCATCTTGGGAATGAGCCTAGAACAATGGCTTATAGGCTATATGATCCCGTCAACAAATCAGTTCATATCAGTAGAGATGTTATTTTCGAATAAAGAAAGTACTGGAACTGGGATGAAAATGAGGAAGTTGCAAAAGAACAAATGAAGATATTTACTATTTTTGGAGCACATAGTTATGATGAAGGAGGGAATGCATCAGAACAAGACTCTAATGTCTCTTATGATACAGAGATTTATAGTGACATAAACTCTAATTCGATGAATACTGAGCCTATGCATACATCGAGTTCTTCCATTTCAGTTACAGATTCTGAAATGAGTAGTGAGCCTAGAAACTACAGAAGTCTCACTGACATCTATGCAAATATTGAGATGGTTGAACTCAAAGATGATGAGTTACTGCTTATTGGTGTTGATGAACCCATGAATTATGGACAAGCTGTGAAGGATCATAACTGGAGGGATGCAATGTAAAGGGAAATTGATGCAGTTGAGAATAACAGAACCTGGAAGCTAACAGAACTGCCAAATGGGCACAAGGTGATCGGTTTAAAATGGATATATAAAATAAAGAGAGATGCAAATGGGAAAATTCAGAAGTATAAGGCAAGAATCATTGCCAAAGGGTACGTCCAAAAACAAGGTGTGGACTTCGAATAAATCTTCGCACCTGTCATGCGTTTTAAAACTATAAGGTTACTCCTTGCTCTCTCTGCCAAACATAGCTGGGAAATTCACCATCTTGATGTCAAAACGGCTTTTCTAAATGGCAATATTCAGAAAGAAGTTTATGTGTCTCAGCCTGATGGGTTTTTTCAGAAAGGAAAGGAAAACTTGGTGTACAGGCTTATAAAAGCTTTATATGGCTTAAGGCAGGCACCCTGAGACTGGTACGAGAAGTTAAATAAATGCCTTGAAGAACTGGGGTTCGAAAGATGTCCTCACGAGCATGCTGTCTACACCAACAAAGCTGAAGGAGAAATTCTTATTATTGGAGTTTACGTCGATGATTTACTCATAACAGGTACAAGTGTTACTGTTATCAATAAGTTAAAGGAGCAAATGAATAGAAGATTTGTGATGAGTGATCTTGGAAAGCTCTCATACTACTTGGGAATGGAGGTAAAGCAGAGTGTTGGGTGCATTGAGATTTGACAAACGGCGTATGCTAAAAAAATACTGGAGAAAGCCGGACTAGGCGATTGCAATCCAGTCACATATCCTATGAACCCCAAGGAATGCATTGGCAAAGACGATAGTGGTCAGCCTATAGACACAACTCAATTCAAGAGCTTAGTTGGGGGGTTAAGTTACCTGGTTCATACAAGACCAGATATCACGTTCTCTGTGGGAATAATAAGCAGGTTCATGGAGAAGCCTACATCAGTATATCTTAATGTTGCTAAAAGGATTTTGCGTTACATCAGGGGTACTATAAACTTTGGTCTAGTTTACACGAAGAACAATGTAAATAATTTGGTGACTGGATATTCAGATAGTGATTTAGCAGGACAAATTGAAGATTGAAAAAGTACATGGGAAAGGTTTTTTACTTGAATAAAAATCTGATAACCTGGGTTTCTAAAAAAAAAGATGTGTTGCATTATCTTCTTGCGAGGCCGAGTTTATGGCCGCCACTGCTACAACTTGCAAAGCTATTTGGTTGCGAAAACTTCTTACTCAGATTACTGGAGAGAGCATGGGTCCAGTGGTATTATATATTGACAACAAATCTGCAATTGACTTGGCAAAAAATCCGGTATTTCATGGAGGTAGTAAGCACATAGACATTCGTTATCATTTTATCCGTGAATGTGTTGAGAAAGCTGAAATCATTGTCAAGCACGTTAGTATAGACAATCAATGAGCTGATATCTTAACTAAAGCACTTCCAGTGATCAAGTTCGAAAAAATGCGCAAACTTCTTGGTTTCAAAGAGCTAGCTGAACAAGTTTAGATCACGGGAGAATTTTGTTGGTTCTTTTAATATAAACTTGTATTTATTTTATTTTTCTATATTTTATTTTCATGCGGTTAGACTCAGTCTACAGGTGTGAAGTAGTTGCTTGCTTTTAGGATAGTTGCTTGCTTTTAGGAGATTGGAAGAATAATGTTCAGTAGTGGAGACTTGTTAGGAGTTTAGTTATTTTCCCTAGTTTCTAGCTTGCTTTCTGTATGTACTCTGTTTGAATACCCCTTATGCAGTTCTAATAAAAACTACGCTATTTGATAGCACATCTTTTGTTTTCTCTCAGTTTTCATAACAAACACAAAATGTATAACCAACAATCTTTAGTGACTACAAAATGGTTTTCTGCTTTCGCAGGGAATAAGAGCAATGTGAGATCCCAATGAAATAAGGGAATAAGTTGCCATCAGTTGCACTTGAAAGTAATGCGGATGATATGTGGTTAGTTCAAATAAATGGCCCAACGGGTCTTCGTACCATTATCCAGTTTCGTTGTTTGGTAAACGTTGAGCTATTTGGTAATTTACAAAGTAGTAGAACTTTATCTTGCTGAAAATTTGAAAATAGACCTTTGTGCACCATTATTGGGTTTTAGAATTTTTATGTTACTGTATTTTTTGGGTTGTGTGCATGTATAGGTTTTATCGAGTTGTGTGCCTGTATAGGTTTTATCCCCGAATGATATTTTAAACTTTTATATCTTCTGCCATATTCTTGGTATGAATTTCTATTACATATTTTTTGACATCATTATTCTTAATTGCATAGTTTTTAGGGAGCCGTGCTTATGTACATATTTGAAATTGCATAGATTAAATTTAGGTAAAAGATATTTGTTGTCGTGAATGAATTATTAGCAAAGAGAAAACAATTCTTTCCAAACTATAAACAAATACTACTAGAAAAAATTTCTTTAAAAAAATGAAAAAAATATATTTAAAATAGTGCACAAAAAATATCTATTGCATATGTTTTTTGTTAGTTGCATTTCCATATCCACGTAATATAATTTAGTAACTAGTGACATTGCCATTTGTAATTGTTTACTTAATTTAAGTATGTATAGTTTCTTTGTTGTTCCCTTTATTATAAACTAATTACCTAATTTTGAATGACACCATATGCCATCCTCATGTTTGGGAATCTAGGATATATATATATATATATATATATATATATATATATATATATTTGTACTCAATCATCTATAAGTTTTTTTAGTCAATTAAACTAATTTTGAATGGCATGTATTGATGTTTTTTTCTTGAGAAACAATGTTGGCTGCAAGTAGCCTAAAAATCTAAAGTATCATATCACTTCTCACAAAATATTTCAGTGGGATTACCAATCCAACGAAAACTTATCAGTAGTAGCATAATGTTATCTGGCCGGCTTTAATGTGAAATGATCTAGGAATAAAAGGAAAAGATAAGGTGAAAGAACTAGCCAATATACGAATATCACTAATAAAACAAAAATTTACCAATAAATGGCGTATGTTATTAAGGAAAATGAGAAAAACGAGATGGCTAAAATTGCCTCATGTGGCTAGGTGATAGGCGTTTAGGAAGCTCAAATATGATAAAATCATCCATCACAACTAAAATTTCACCTTAAGAGCTGCGGGGGATCCCCATACAATGAATGTATGTTGAGGAGGGGTGTAGCAGGCCGAAGGAAGGATTCTATCGCATACTAATGATTTTGACCAAAAGTAATAGCACAAACATCACAATGAAAAAAATCCTCATCTTTCAAATACAACAAGTTGTGTTCATAAGAGTTCTTAAAAACCAATAGCTTGAAATTTTGATAGAAATGAAATTATTATATGGTATAAGCACAAGGAATACGACCGCACTAGCCTTGTCGGAATAAGGGCCCAAAAATATGATTTTATTATTTATATTTGTATACAAGTATAAGCATGTGTAAGATATTTATGTTCTTTGTATGCTTATAAATTCTGACATCTTTCCACTTTCATTATTCACTACAAGAAACAGCCACTTTACTGACCGCCAAATCAGTCATTACGAAGCCAAAATCGATCGATATTCACCGGTAATGAACAAAAAACAAATTGGTCGGATTATCTTTAGTCGCTATTTACTTTTTTGGTCGAATTTTATGTTGACCGATCTCGACTACGACCACGTGTCGGTACCATCTAACGTGGCTTGGCTCATGACATGATATATTTGTGCAATATGATTGTGAGGCCCATGGACACGTGGTCGGAGTTAAAGGATTTGGTGCAAGTTCAATGGGCAGTCAAGTGGTTCTGATTTTTCCATTTATCGGCCAGTTAACAAACGGTGTAGCTCGGTGTAGCTGGTCGGAATAGTGTGGCCTTGATACAATGTCGACAAAAAGTCAAAAAATCTTGACTGTGGTCGACCGTCTTTGTCCTTCGGTTGTAATTGTGTTGTCAATCCCGAATGATGTTTTTGTGCGGATGTTTTTTATCATTTTTTGCATAAGTCAGAATAAACCGTTTAAAAAAGCCCCGTTTCTTTTAGTGATTTTCAGTTAATGTGAGAGAAAAGTTTGAAAAATTTTGAGGTCTTAATGTTCTTCGCATCTCACTTAAAATAGATTGAAATAGATAAGATTCACCAATAAGATTATTTTCATTGTTGTTTTTTTGGAACATACATAAATTAAATGTTATTTATGATTTATACTCTTAACTTAAATAAAATATTTAAAATCTTAAATACCCCCTTAAGCAATTTTAACCCTGAAAAGTATAACTTTCTGAAAAATGAAAGTTATATTGACTATAAAATGTTTTTCTGCATTTCACAGGGAATAATTTGGGGATTAAGTTGACATGAGTGCTCTCGACTTTGTTTCGACTAAGTTTTTAAGGAATGTAAGCAATGGAATGTAATAGGGATATTGTATGATCTGCATTTTAATTTACATAATAGAGCTAGTTGCTGAAAATTTGGGAAGACACCGTGTCTAGACCGTTTTAGATTTCTTACATTTTATGTATTATTTTCGTGTGTATACCTAGACACATTATATAGTTTTTTAATGTAATTTTTATCTCGATCTACTTAGTACCCCAGTGAGATTATCATATATTAATGTTCATTACAACAAATCACGTCATTTATGATGGTCTTTTTTATTAAAATTGTCGAATTGAACCAATTACGATGAAAAATTTCCGTCACTTTTGCTTTTACTCGAGTAGTAAGTTCAATTTTTTATCACAAATTTACATTTCGTCGTAAGTAAAGGCACCACGACCCTCTTTAGCAATTTAATAACAAATAAAATTATGACCGAAACAATCATCATATATTGTTAACTTCTAACACAAAAATGTCGTATTTTAGTATATGTGATCCTGTTGCTTGTCAAATTTAATATAAAAATGAAATTAGAAATATGGAAAATTACTACATTACGATGAAATATGTTATGAACAACCCTCGTAAATAACTCAGAATTTCAGCAATGAATAACCCAAAAATATTAAAATTAGTGATATGCTTTTTTTCCAGGTTTCTACCCATTTTTGGCTGTTGAATCAATTCATTAATCTGTCTAATAACACATAACCTACATACAATTGTAGCGCAAACCAACACCAATTTCATGTTGTAATTATTTACGACGATTTCATGTTTTTCGTCATAAGATGGCGCGCCCAAATTTTTCGTCGTAAGTTTTTCGTTGTAAATATCTGTTTTTGTTGCACTGATTTACTTATATAGTAATTTTTTGTTGTTTCCCGCATTTAAAATGTTTGTATCTCTTCAATTTTATTGGTTTCGTATGAACGTGATCGTTAATGGGGCTGGGGCGATACGCTTACAAATTGTTATGTATGAATTCGACTTGATATTTAAATAGTAGCAAATGGACACGATTTTTAAGATGAACACGATTTTTAAGGTATGATTTATAGGTTAAGCACATCATATTCCATTTGTCAGTTTGCGAAAAAGTTCAATTATGGACTGCATGTATTTTACTTACCATATACAATTGAAATTGTTTCTTTTTTTTTCTTATTTACGTGCATGTATTATTGCTTCTTATACTCACACTTTAGGAAATACTTTGTGGCTGCCAAATTTGATGTTAACCCAAGAGAGTTTGAATTCTGAACTCACCCCCAAACTCGACTTCGAATTCCGAGCTTCTCAATTATTTTCTGAAATACATATGGCTTCAACGGCTTTGTAAATATATTAACAAAATTTTCTTTCTTCTGGCAGTGCGCCAACTCCTTAATTTTCTCATTCACCTGTTCTCGAATAAAATGATATTTTATATTGATTTGCTTACTTCGAGTAAAATGATATTTTATGTTGAGGTTCTTACTTCGACTTTGTGACACTGAATATTTTGCGAGTGATAAATGTAATATAACGTAAATTGAAATAGAGATAACTAAATCTCAACAAATGAACAAGTGTGATATTAATATTTTACTTAAGCACATGAATCTAGAAAAAATGAAATACATGATAAATACATTTATTCAAAAATGAAATTCAATTTTGAAATCGGAAGAATAGTCACACAATGAATTTCATGCATATGTCAAGTATTAGTGATGAATGAAGTATTTCATGATTTTATAATTGTTAAATGATTAAACTATCAGTATGAGCATTTTAGTGGTAGTCTTTTGAAGCATTAATATTAGTGTAGACTTTTAAATTAGAATTTCGGAGAATGTATGATGATTAAGATTTGTATTGGTCGTTTATGAAATATACCAACACACTAAACGTCATCACAACGGATAAAGAAAGTTATATTTATAATCCAAAATTGATTCACTAGTACAAATCTGAATATTTATGTCGATCGTAAAGCATGTTGACGTATATACTACTTATATACGTCGGAATAATAACGAACCCACGTATATTATCCTTTTCAAGAAATATTTACGTCGGTTTGGAAATATAACCGACGTATAAGAAAATATATATGTCGGTTTTGGGAATGGCGACATATTAATTAATTTTATACGTCGGTTTTTTGGAAATTCTTGCAGAACCAGGACGATGTTCCAGGGCCAAAATGGACATAATCATGAGAACTGAATGAGTCAGGAAAGATATAGTAATAAGTATATCAACATTTTCACAAATGGTCGAACAGTTCAAGGACATCGCGTTATACTGTCTATCAGTAAAGTCGATATACTTATTCGAGTGAAGGTTCAAGAAGCATTCTCTACCTATCGTATGCTATATCTGACCACCAGAATTATCATCATGTCGAGCTCCGCGTCTGTCTGTCTATGTGGTGCGTGCTACTGGACAATCAATCTCATTTTTGGGGGATTGTTGGACAAACTTAGTATTTTAGACTAAGTTGTGAATCATTTTGAGACTCTGTATGAGTGAGACACATTATGTGTTAGTGGTGTGTATTTATTGGAACGTATCCTTCTCTTTGAGGAGATTCTAACGCATATTTACACGTTCAAAATGAGTAAAAGTTGAATGAGAACCGATGTTTCAAAGTTTGACATTTTAATGTGAAAAGTATATTTTGTACCACATCGAGAGTAGCACAAACCTATTCCTCTCTTTAATTCTCGGCCTCTTCAGTCTTAAATTTTTTCAAATATTTCGGTAAATTTTCTCGGGCTCATTTCAAGTTCGCTGAGAGTATTTTTGATTTATCAATTATACTAGTATCTCGTTTTATCCTGGGAAGCAAGTCGCTAAATACGGATGGTGCGGGGTGAAACTTTTTTAAGGAGACAGTTTTCTGGACTCGAGATTAAATCCAATATCTGTTTGTTTTCCTAAACCCTTCTCCTAATTTAATTCTTAATTCTTATAGGTTTATGTGATTTAGGAATTAGCAATGTTCTTGTGAATTAGTTATATATTCAATATATATAATAATATTTATATCGTACAAGATTGATAACAGTTTGTTCACTTCTCTCATACAAGTAATATTAATTGATATAATTTAAGTGATATGTAAAATTCTAGTTGTTGATAATTTATATGTAATGATAAAATTATGAAATAGTTAAATATATTTGTGACCTTTCCCCGCTTGATAGCAAAATTACTTAAATTAAATCATTGAAATAATTAAACAAGTATAATAATTATTGTTCATTTGTTGTCACTAAATATGTTCATATAGTGAATTTATTTAGGTATGTTTTTGTGAATTAGTAATAAGTTATTAATTACACTATCTATGCACCTTGTGGATGACATCAGATCATAGTTGGATGAATTTTCGATTTGATGCAAACAAAAAAATAACAAAAGAGTATAAAATTGGTGTTGATGGTTTTATTATGTTTGTTGTTGCAATTACCGATGATTCAAAAAGTAGAATAAGATGTTAATGTATTTAATATGAAAATTATTACATAAAAAATCCTGATGATGTGACATTATATTTATTTCGAGATGGTACCATGCCCGTTACAACATGGTATTTTCAAGAGAAGAGTGACATATTACGGGTTGACATTAGAACAAGTTCCATGAATGTTGATAACATGCAAATAATTTTTATGATGCCCGTGAAATGCTGGAGATTTTGCCGAGAAAATAATACTTTTAAGAATATGCATGAAGAACTGAATACATCAACAAAAAGTTTTTAGAGGATGCTTGACAGTGCTTCTGAACCACTTTATCCAGATTATACAAGTTTCACAACATTATCATTTGTGAGTAAGCTACTTAAGTTACAGACATGGTTTTAACAATAAGGAATATGATGAGCTATTTAAACTCATTAGATCAGTGTTTCCTGAAGATCACAATTTTCCTCGAAGGCACTTCTATTTCCAGCTAGCCAAAGGAAGAATTGGATCGTGTTGCTTAAAGGAGAGAATGCCAAAGAAAAATAGGTTGGTTTTGTATACTCGAAGTTCTTAATCGGAGTTATTGGGAGGTAATGAGATAGCTAGATTAAAGAAGTCTCATTCCACTCAAACCTCTCAAATAAGCATTATAAATTATGCATACTCACTCATTCGAAGGATTCAATCTTAGGTGACCCCAATGGTCAACTCTTTGGAGGGCATGATTCGTGTGCCTCGTGTAGAACTTAATGAAAGGATGGATAAATCAGCCACTGTAGCTTTTCAAGACAAAAATAATCTGTTACAATAATCCGGTACAATAATCTGGTACAGCAATCATCATGGGACCAATATATGGGGATTGCGAGTGAAATTATTGATCAAGTGATGTATAATTTTAAGAAACTTATTATTGAAGTAACATATATGTGTGTGTGTGTTTGTGTGTGTGTGTCAATGTAATTCTTTCCGCTCTAGTTTAATTCTTCCCACTACTAGATGTTATAATTTGTTCAAGTATCAAGTTTATTTCTTTGCGGCTGAATTTGAAATTTATATTGGGAGTAAACATTTATAATTATCCTTGTTTTATTATGTTGATGTAATTTTGGTTCGTTTTTTGTTTTGTAATATTTTTGTAATTTTTTTCACTTTGAGTTGATTATGTTGCATAGTCTATAATAGAGATGATGTGTGGTATCAACCAAAATTAAATAGGTGACGTCTTCTAAAGTAGCTAAGAATAAAATCCAAACCCAAAACCATGGACTTACATCAAGTACAAACTATTGGCAAGGCATATATTTCTTACCAATATTATGTTATATGTATTATCTATAAGATTGTTTAAATTCTTGGATGTTATAAGCCTCATTTATATCAAATGATACACTTTAAAAATTAATATAATATTCTTAAAAAAATTATATAAGCAACATCAGTATATCATTATTCCGAGCAACCTTGAGCTTTCCCCACGACCCATATAATTTTTTGTAACTACATTAAAGATCCACAGATCCACCTCAACTATTCTTTTAATGAATGTGAAGTCCACTTTAAATCTCAGCTTACAACCGTAATTTATTCTTTCATTCATGGCTTACACTAGCCCCAAATTCCTCTCCAAATTCTTAGCATGTTGCTTCGAACCCTCTGAATTAAAAAAAAATAGATAGTAACATTCTTATTTTTTTAAATTCTCAACATCCTAGAGCTTCCTAAAGAAAGATGATCACTAAACGGGGCAACTGATGGCTAATAAAAGAGACCTAAACTCCTACGGGATTGCCTTAACAATGTATAATAAATTACACTTAAGTTGAGACCAATTACAAAAAATAGCAGGACCAAGACTAATTGTGAGTCCAGTCCAAATGGAATGGAAAAATATCTGAAAACGGGATGTGGACACACAGGAGGAAAACTACCTGGTGACAAGCTAACTGGTTATAAGATGTCATACAAACGGGTCTTCTTATCATACTACAAAGTAAGATATCATGCAAGGAGGAGGTGTCCACGTATACGAGGATAGAGAATAAAAACAAAAGGAGAGAACAAAAGGGGGAGGAAAAAGATATTCTAGGGATGATTATTTGACACAAATATTACACACACCAACACATAAATTGTTCTGATAATGGTTGTATAATCCCTACGGCTTCTTCGGAGATTAATACGGCCATCATATATATATATATATATACATCCATAACGTTGAATTAATGAAAAATATTTTTCAAAATATCGAAACACCAATTCAAGACTAAACACTAGTTACCAGTACTGGTGATATTTGACTGTTAAAATAGTGAACCAAATAAAATTATTTTGATCTACCATTTTGGTTGTATCATTACATATATATGGAGTTGCTTAAATGAGAACTCTCACTATTATGAGAACTGAGATCTAATCACAACCATATATTTCTATTCCTAAGAAATATTACAATAAGATATTTAAATCTTTTATCTCTCATCCTGTTCATCCTCTACCCTCACCACCATGCCAGCCTTCTAACAGAGTTTTGTGTAAACGTAAATTGTATTGATTGTCAAAAGAATTACAGTGAAGTGTTTTTTATATACTACCTTGTACATATCTACAAATGTAAACAAGATAACTATTATAGTGAGTAAAAGATGAGTCGGTAACGGAAGGGATAAGATATTATATTTCTGCTGTAACTGCCACACCAAGTCTCATGTTATTGTTTAGATATCAGGTTTAGTTATTACACCCCCTCAAGATGAAGGCTTGAAAAGTGGATTTTATATCTACTTGGAACGCTTCATATCGGCTTAAGTTGGATGTTTTGGACTCAAATATGTGGTGTTTTTTATATGTTTTGTGTTTAGTTGTTACAGGGCGCTAGTTAGGAGGAGGAACTGAGTTTTGCAATGATTTTATGCTAATAAGAGGTCAAGAATAGAGTTTCGGAAGATCACACAAAGAAAGGAGCGCAAAATAAGAAAAATCAGAGTTTTTGTCAGAAGGTAGGCGCACCCACACCTGAAGCAGGGCGGCCGCGCCAAGAGTTCCAGCAAGGCAGCGCGCCCACGCCAGTCTGTTTCTGCAGAATCCTGTTTCTATTACGATTCTGATTTTCTGAGAGTACAGGTCCACTTGGGGCTTATATATAAAGATAAAAAGACGTTTTTAAAAGAGAGGAAGAAGGGAGAACATTAATAAGACCTACAACATACAAGACGCTAAGGAGAAGAATATCTAGTTTCATATTTTTGTATTCTTCGATTTAGGCGATACTTTTGGATGCTTGTTTTTTCTTTGTTCTAAACCCTAGTACTTTTAATATTCTATTGTAGTATTCTAAACTTATTTATTACCATGTTTTCATTGGATCCCATGGTGATGATGTGTTCGATCATGAACTAATCATTGTCATGGTGTTCTAGCGGATTTATTAATGGATTTCGATAGTTGATTGTTCTAAGTCTTTAGTGTGTGGTGATTTATGATTTCCTAGTTTGGTTGTGCTTATTCGTCTTAGATGCGTAGCTGACATCTAAGATTGTTTGTTAATCTATATTGAAGCGATAGTGAGTACAGAGGTTTAGAAATTGCCATGCTAGCATAGGTTTATGTATAAATTGACATGCATAATTTGCAGTGTAGTTTTAACCATCTTACACACCTTATGTAATCATAATAGATAACCTGCTCTTCAACCGTTATGTTTTCAAATTCTATAGACATATAGGGTGTAAGCATAATTGGTGTCTACTAAACTTCTATCTTGATTGTGGATGCCTTGTAGTAGGGTATACGTATATTGAAAGATAGTGTATACTAATTTCGTGTTATCTGATTAGTTATCATCACCGTCGCATACTATTGATAAAGACATAAACTTTGAATGAAGTATTTAATAAAGTTAGAATCCCATGTTTTATTCTCATATAGGTAAATCACTTTTAATCTCTTAGTTAATGCATGCTAGTATAATCTCTTAAGTAGTTAATCAACTCAAATTTGTTACTTGTCTTAGCTGTGAATGATAATCATACATTGTTGCATAAGTGTATAATCTGAACTTAACCTAAACCAGTCTATGTGGGAACGAACTCGACTTAAATCTTATACTACTTGTGATCACGTACGCTTGCATGTATTTTCGCATGTGTTTTAGTGCGAACAAGGCTCCATTGGTGACTCCAAGCTTGGACCTGATTGCTAAAAAAACTTGTCGAGGAAATGGTTTTGTGAGTATGTCAAACCACTGATCTTTGGTGTGCACATAACTAACCCGAAGAGCTTTGTTGCTGACTCATTCATGAACAAAGTGATAATCAAGTGAGATGTGCTTCATGCGAGAATGAAATACTGGATTTGAACATAAGTATGTGGCACCTGTGTTGTTGCAAAAAATTGTTGGAGTTGAAGGCCTGATGTCTAGTTCTTGTAGTAGATTCTGAACCCAAAACATTTCAGCAGCAGCAGTAGCGACGGCTTTGTACTCAGCTTCAGTTGATGAGCGAGAAACTAATTTTTGTTTGATAGATTTCTAGGAGATGGGATTAGAGCCAAGATATACCACAAAGCCTATTTTAGACCGACCAGTGTCAAGTTCCCCGCCCCAATTAGAGTCACTGAATGCACTAAGATTTAGACCTGAATTTTCCTTCAGACATAAGCCATGATGAACTGTGCCTTTGAGATAACGAAACACACGCTTGAGGGAACTCCAATCAAACTCAGAGGGTGAATTGTTGAGTGGCATTTATGACACTTTATAATGCTCTAATAAGCTTTAGATTGGTGCATTAGTACTCAAGTTGTTAAGTGTTTTAACGTATTTTTGAGTATTTTTGCATTTCAGGCATTATCTAGGTAATCAGGTGAATTAGCATTATTTTGGTTCTAATATAGTGTCTAGGTGGTGTTGGAATAAAAGCTCGCGAAGACCGGCTCGAATCTGCAAGAAAAATGGAAGAAGTCAATTTTGGCAGAAGCCCAGCACGCCCACGCTGAACTAGCGCATGGTCGCGCAGAAGTACAGGAAGCCATTATTTCTATTCAACTTAAATGTGTGTCGGGCACTCTCTCATAAACGATAAGAGTTGGGAGGGACGGAGGGAGTAGAAGTTAACTTTGATAAGTATAAAACATTAATATGAATTTTTCCAAAAACTACGCCAAAATTAATTATGCTCTTTCTTGTATTTATTAGATTTATTTTTGCAAACATAAATTGATAATAAGAGTTGTATTTTTCCGGCCTAACTAAAATTAATTTCACTAATATTTTTGGGGTCCAAAATTAAACAAATTAATACAATGAGCTCAAGTGTAAGGTTTAGAACATAATCTATTTTTTTATATTGAGAGAAAGAAAAGAAAAATTGGGATATATAAAGAATTAGCGAACACATTTTCATTTCATTTCATTCAGCGCGTCCACTGAGCAGAAAAATGAGCAAGGACCCTAAATCTAAACAACTGTGTTCACTGTCAGCAGAATTAGTTGGGGGTAACGATTCTTTACTGAGTCTGATTTTTCCTCATCTCCCGATGAGATCACTCATCCGATTCAAACCGGTATCAAAACAATGGTGTGCCCTAATCTCTGATCCCCAATTCCGCCGCAGACACAGTCTTAAAATAGAAGGATTGTACGACTGTACAATCCTTCCATTTTAAGGGAAGATACAGTTAATTCGATATCTCGCTCTCAATTTGAAGCTAAAATTCCTCATTGTTCGGATCCTGTTGAACTACCTGATATTATTCCAATTGAGTTGAGAAAGTCACTCCCTAAAGAAAATATCATGCGGATTGTACAGTCGTGTAATGGTTTGAATTTATTTAAATTCAACTTGTATTGTAACTATGCCTACTGTGTTCGTAATTTAGTTACAAATGAATTAAGATTTATACCTTTAATCAACTTAGATCTTAACAATGAAAGGATTGTTACTTGATGTTTGGCATTTGATCCTTTGGTATCGCCTCATTACAAAGTTATATGTGCTAAAGCACCATACTCTAGCCATTTGATTACGTCAAAATTTATGGTATTTAGTTCAGAAACTGGTCAATGGACAGATACAAATGTAACTATGGAAGGATTTAAGCTGAGATATGGAAAGGGAGAGTATTTCCATGGTGCTATTTATTGGATTGTGATAAACCGTGAATCTGGGCTGCTATCTTGCTACCGTTTTGATATTGCAGCTGAGAACTTGACGGAAATTTCTGTGCCTCCAAAGGCTTATGTTTCACACTTCCGGCATTTTGGAGAATCTAGTGGACACTTGTACCTTGCTTGTGTCCGCGATGATACAGCAGAAATTTTAAATGTGTATGAGTTGGACCAGGTTACTCTGAAGTGGGTTATAAAGCACTGGGTACATATTAATCGTCTGATTCCTTCATTCCCACAGGATGTTAGGAATGGGAGGAATCAGATATGTCACTCAGCCGGGTCGATATTAAGTATTCTTAGAGGAGAAGAGGAAGAAGGGTCAGTTCTTGTTAAAAAGATTGATAGAAAAGTGGTTGCTTATAACTTGAAGAGTAAGAAAGTTGATGTATTGCTAGATGAGCTCAGATTCAAGCCACAACGTAGGACAACTGAGCATCTTTTTCCGCTTCCATTCGTTCCTGCATATCCATTCGTTTCAACCCTATATCCGTTGTAAGCACAAGCTCCCCCATTAGAAAAATGTTTAATTAGTTCTAAAAGTTAATTTCTTGATAATTTTATTATTTATATGTTTAATTAACTATACATCTCGCAGTACTTTGGTGTTATGCATTCTATTGTGGCTTATATACCTTTAAGTGGGAGCGCATATGGGAATTGACATGTTTATGACCCAATTACAACATTTCAAATATTCTTCCATGAAGTGTATCATGTTTTCACAAACAGTGACCAAGCCATCTCGATATCTAGTTTTCTTACCTGTTTTTTTATAGTCAGTTACTACTGATGATAGATAATTTTAAGTAATTTAGTTATTGTGCTCAGATATATATAAGAAATGGCTGCAACTGCATTTACTTGGTTTAGTAATTGCACCTTGCTAGGTTTATTTAAAAGCAGCAATTTTTGCCTTTGATGGCAAGCTAAGAATGTGTATTTCTAATAACACATTCTAAATTTTTACTTCTGTACATGTAATATCTGAAACATATCACAGTTTCTCTCTTTCATCTTTACCGACTACAAAATGGTTTTCTGCTTTCGCAGGGAATAAGGGGGTATGACTATAAGTTGCCATCAGTTGCACTTGAAAGTAATGAGGATGATATGTGGTTAGTTCATATACATGGCCGGAGGAGTCTCTGTACCATTACCCAGTTTTGTTGTTTGGTAAACTTTGAGCTATTTGGTAATTTACAAAGTAGTAGAACTTCATCTTGCTGAAGATTTGAAAATAGACCTTTGTGCGCCATTACTCTTTATCTTTATCTGGTTTTAGAATTTTTATGTTCCTGTACTTGTTGCCGTGTGAGCCTATACAGTTTTATCCCCCAATGAGATTTTAAACTTTTATATCTTCTGCCATATTCTTAGTATGGATTTCTATTACATATTTTTGGACATCATTATTCTTAATTACATAGTATGGATTTCTATTACATATTTTTGGACATCATTATTCTTAATTGCATAGCTTTTGGGAAGCTGTGCTTATGTATATATTTGAGATTTATACATATATAAGCACAATTTAATTAAGTTCATATTAAATTTAGGTCAAACAGATTTGTTGCAATGAATGAAATATTAGCAATGAGAAAACAATTCTCTTTCCAAACTATAAATAAATACTACTAAAAGAATTTACTTCAAAAAAATTAAAAATATATACATATATATATTTAAAATAGGGCACACAAAATCTCTATTGCATATGGTTTTTGTTGCATTTCCATAACCACAAAGTCTAAACTAAATTTTGTAACTAGTGACATTACCATTTGTAATTGTTTGCTTAAATTAAGTATGTATAGTTTCTTTGTTGTTCCCTTGTTAAAAACTAATTACCTAATTTTGAATGGCACCACATCACATACTCATCTTTGGTAATCTAGGAAATATATCTATTTATACTAAATCATCTATAAGTTTTTTTAGTTAATGAAATTATTTACAGCATGTATTGATGTTTTTTTTCTGAGAACCAATATTGGCTGCAAGTAGCCCAGAAATCTGACATATCATATCACTTCTCACAAAACATTTCACGGGGATCACCAATCCCACTAAAGCTTATCAATCTTAGCATGATATGTTATCTGTTGGGCTTGACTGTTAAATGATCTAGGAATAGAAGGAAACACAAATTGACAGAACTAGCCAATATGCAAATATCGTCTAATAAAATAAAAATACTGAGAAGGAAAACAAGATAGCTTCCATGCAATAGGATTCAATTATGAAACTGTGCGAGCCTATAGCAAAAGGATAACGATAGTAGCTTTTACGTTTATAAACATTAACTCTTTTTCAATGCTTTTGTAGGCAGGTTATGTGTTGATTCTTCATTTTAAGTTCGAAAAATATATTTAATTAAAATATTTTAATCAAATTTTTAAAGGGGGTCCTTTGAACATTTTCACACTAGGTCTTAAAATTTTAGAGACCCGGCCTTGCTGATATGTAGTAGATAGTAGAGAAAAGGTATGATTTTCTTACAATAAAACTTGTTGCCATTTACAACACAAGAGACGTTTATATAACTAACAACTAAACAATAATATTTAAAATTATCTCAACAATGAAACTTATGTAATAACAATTATCCGGTAATAATAATATTCATGTTGATAGGCCCCCTCACACTGATGATGGTGAATCCACAGCTTGTAAAAAAAGAAACGAAACCACATAGTAAAACATATCCAAAGGTGCAACGCATAAAGAAAAAAATCCCAAAAGGGGTTCCCAAATCCAAATGACTCAAAAACTTTAAATCAAATCGAAAGCTATACATAAGTGCAAAATCAGAAAAAAAAAATTAAAAAAATAATCAAAAGATGCAGCGCAAGAAAATAGAAAATTGAGTATCCATGTCATTCAATCGGTACAAGAAAAAAGAGTAAAAGCAATCAAATGAAAGTAAAAAAGAGTAAAAGCAATCAAATTAAATCGACCAACTATAAATTTCACAAAAGATGGAGACTTTTAAGGTCAAACTCACTTGGATTTGAAACACTAATAAGAGTGATAGCATTCGGTGGCATTTAAGGAGCGGTCTCATTTATTCACTGAAATTTATGAGCCATGGCTTTTAGCCAGTGAATTTATTAACAAAAGCAACAGCAAGTGTTTGGCGGTCGATTTTAATTTTTTAGGAGTACGCTGAAATGGAGTCTGGAATTAGAAAATAAAAGTAACTATCTGGCCGGTTTTAAATTATTTACAAAAAAATATTAAATATGTATATAACAATCATTACAATAAAAACAATCATTGATTGTTGAATTTGTAAAAGTGACCGAAGTTGGTGGATTTTATAAAAACAACCATCGTCGGTGGAATTTTGTAAAACGACCGATGTTGGTTAATTTTATTAAAACAATAGTCGCGAATTTAGTATCCTAAAATTATAAAGCTACTGCCTCATCATATCATCTTCGTTTCCATCCATACTTTACATTTCCCACATCTTGACTTATTTTCCTTCCTACCATTTTTCTTCCCTTTCAATCTCAAATATCTACCTATTTCAAGTCCGGTAAGTACTATTTCTGAACTCCAACTTATACTTTGATTATCATGGTTGTTGTTTGTGTTGGAAAAACTTAGTATTTTAGACTAAGTTATGAATCATTTTGAGACTTTGTATGAGTGAGACACATTATGTGTTAGTGGTGTGTATTTATTGGAACGTATTCTCCTCTTCGAGGGGATTCCAACGCATATTTACACGCTCAAAATGAGTAAAAGTTGAATGAGAACTGATGTTTCAAAGTTTGACATTTTAATGTGAAAAATAGGTTTTGTACCACATCGAGAGTAGCACAAACCTATTCATTGGTTTTTCTTATAAATACCATGTACCTCATCGAATAGAAAAATAACTCCTTTCAAGCCTCTCTTTATATATAGAGTCTTAGGGCACCAGTTTTATTAAGTCGGGAAAATAAGAGTCGTCTCTTTGATTCTCGGTCTCTTCAGTCTTAAACTTTTTTAAATATTACTGTGATAGTTCTCGGGCTCAGTTTAAGTTCACTGAGAGTATTTTCGATTTATTGATTATACTAGTATCTCGTTTTATCCTGGGAAGTAGGTCGCTAAACACGAATGGTGCGGGGCGAAACTGCTTAAGGAGACAGTTTTTTGACTCGAGATTAAATACAATCTCTGTTTGTTTTCTTAACCCTTCTCCTAATTTAATACTTAATTCTTATATGTTTATGTGATTTAAGAATTAGCAGTGTTCTTGTGAATTAGTTATGTATTCAATATATATAATAATGTTTATATCGTACAAGATTGATAACAATCTTAAAGCAGTTTTCTTCGATATTCATACTTTGTTGTGAGTAGACACCAAAGCCAATTTGATTGTTTAAATTGGATCACGGCCTTATACTTATCACTGATAGGCTCTAAATGGTATACTATATTTATGGGTATATAAGTGGCCATTCTTTGCCTCATTAATTAAATTAAATTTAGTGCGTTAATTTCTTTGATCACTTGTTGTCATGTGCTTGAAATTAATATAAATTTGATTTTAATTGGTGCTTTATTTAAGCATAACATGTATGAGGCAAAAGTAAGCACAAAGTTGTTGGATAATTGGTTTTCTTATAGGGCTATTGATGCTTTAGTGGTTATTGATTTATGATCAACTTATATTCAAGTGGATATATTTGGTGATTTCTGTTTCTCGGATTAATCATTATAAATTGTTAGATTAAACCCAAATTTATAATTTGCCCATATTTTCGCTATTAATGGATAGCTTATTATGTTTTGTTTAATTAGCATGGTGATTGATAATATATATGAGCTAGAGTTTCTTAATTCTGAATGGGTTTCAGAATTATTAGTATACTAATAAAAGAATCGTATATGCTATAGTTTCCATGTGTGTTTGCAAGTTCATAACATGATATTATTATACAATTAAACGATATGGCTACATAGATGTGACCCTTCAAGATGGAACTTGATTATTTGGTGATTAATTTTTAATCATTGTTGAGTAATGAGAAAGCTTCAATTATTATTGTTTAATCTTTAATAATCGAGTTATATCACAAACTTATAATACTGGATAAATAGAGATCTTATCGCATATATATTTAATTGGAGAAAATAGACTACAAGCAGAGGTTTATGACAATAAACGTGATGCAAACTATGTAGTTCTAAACATCTTATTTTTAATAGATTTATTTGTTAACAAAATACTTTTAGTCTATATGGAGACTTCGGAAGCTATTAAAGGTGGCATAAGTTATTTTATTATGTAACGTGTCTTGTTAGTTAACAATAGTTTGACTGGAAATTTTTTTTCTAATATTCTCACTTGTGTTGCACTGGATATTCTGAAGTAATATGTTTGTTGTTAAACAATGTGACGAGTTGTACAGCTGAAGTTAACCAGATTTACAATTGCTCGGGATTCTCCACATTAAAAAACCTAATGGGTCTGGAGTACAGGTTATGGGTCGGCACAGAAATTATATTTTTCTGGTTGGATTTTTCCTCCAGATAAATAGTAATTTCATGTGTTGGTGTCGGTATGCTGCGGCAGTTACACACGAGCCATTTATAGTGATACATGTGATACTTAATACGGTGAATATTGATATCAGCTATTTATACTGAACTTCGGAGAGAATCCGAAAAGTTGTTCATCCTAACGCATCAGTTGATCAAGGATCACTAAATGTGGGTTTATATTGAAAATTTATGTTCTTTCTTGGGCCTTTGTGGTTGTACCAGTAGGTGAGCCAGAAATGTAGGTTTGTGCGAACCATGTAAATATTTTAGAGAAATTCAGTAATTGAATTTCTAATGATTAGAACACGGGAAGTTCTTTAAACATGATATTAAAATCTTATAGGTTTTAATGAATGACGTAAAACCTGCTCAGATGAGAGGTAGTGACACGATATATATCCGCGTGTAGGACTTTATGAAAGGATGGATAAATCAGCCAATGTAGCTTTTCAAGACAAAACTAATCTGTTACAATAATCCGGTACAATAATCTGGTACAACAATCATCATGGGACCAATATATGCGGATTGCGAGTGAAATTATTGATCAAGTGATGTATAATTTTGAGAAACTTATTATTGAAGTAACATAAGTGTGTGTGTGTCAATGTAATTATTTCCGCTCTAGTTTAATTCTTCTCACTAGTAGATGTTATAATTTGTTCAAGTATCAAGTTTATTTCTTTGCGGCTGAATTTGAAATTTACATTGGGAGTAAACATTTATAATTGTCCTTGTTTTAATATGTTGATGTAATTTTGGTTCGTTTTTTGTTTTGTAATTTTTTTGTAATTTTTTTCACTTTGAGTTGATTATGTTGCATAGTCTATAATAGGGATGATGTGTGGTATCAAACAAAATTAAATAGGTGACGTCTTCTAAAGTAGCTAAGAAAAAAATCCAAACCCAAAACCATGGACTTACATCAAGTACAAACTGTTGGCAAGGCATATATTTCTTACCAATATTATGTTATATATATTGTCTATAAGATTGTTTAA